>NC_081407.1:695248424-695455161 GCF_030272615.1 Cryptomeria japonica
CCCAAATGAAGAACATCTAGTATGTAGATTGTAAGAGCTAGAATTGATCCATGAACGACAACAAAATGTCTTTGGTCATTTGAAGGTGTATTGGAAAAGAATGTGTCGAAGTTATAATCACAAGGTCAAACCAAGAGCCTTTCAAGTTGGAGAACTAGTGCTAAAGGAAAATCCACAAAACTAATCAGACCGAGAAAAGAAAGGAAAGTTTGAACCAAACTGGTTGGGTCTATTTGTCGTCACAATAGCATTTGGGTCAGGAGCCTATTAGCTATCAACGCCAGATGAGGATCAGTTCGAGGAATCTATCAATAGCATGCATCTGAAAAAAATTTATGTCTAAAAGCAGAAAATCAAAAAAAAGGTGGAAAAAATAGAAAATCCAAAAAAAAAAGTGGAAAAGCTAAAAATCCAAAAATAGTTAAAAAGCAGAAAAATCCGAAAAAAAAGTGAAAAAGTAGAAAATACAAAAATAGTGAAAAATAAAATAAAATGAAAAATCAAATATGAGAAAAAGTGCAATAAAAAACAAATGGTGAAAACCTGGCAACAGGCGCTATTTGTCAGCTAGCTCTTCCATCTATTAGTTCATGCATCCTTCCACTTGCATTCATTTTTCATCATCATTGTTCATATCCATAATAAAGCCTTTGTACATATGCAGGCTTCGCATGTGATTTCTCACCATGGTTTGGATCATTATATATACCATAATAAAGTTTGTTTCTAGACTGGGGGCAAAAACATGAACCTAGCTGGGGGCAAAAAATTTCATCGTTTTGAGCTTAATCAAACAAGTAGAACAACAATTAGGCACCACTTGTCAAGCAAAAACTGAGACACATCCAACGTTGAACACAAGATCACATCTCAACCATCAGCTATCACGTTAAACATGACAAACACATATCAGTGGATGATATCATTTGACTAATGATTTTAACAATTTGATAATAATGGTTCAACTATTTTATCTTGATTTTCACTATCATGATTTCTGAGTGACTCAAGGATGTCTCTGACTAGAGGAACAAGGAAGGAGAATGATATTTTCTTGTCTATTGTCTATAAATTAATCGTTAAAATGTGGAAATTTGTCTCTAGACATGATCATCGGAGTATCATCAAAGACATTTCGGATTTGCATATAGAAATGGTTAATATTGCCTGTTTTACACAAGCAACACTCAAGTCATCTTAGTTAAATTATACCTCGATGCTTGTGCTAACTTTCAATATCAAAACCCATGAAAGTAGTGCTCAGATCATCATGCTTAAATTATACCATCGATGTTTGTACTCACTTCCCACATTTTAAAGGCTCAATGATGACAAAAAACAATGATCAAATGATCGGTCCGATCACAACATGGCATTTTATTTTGCATTTACATAATTAAAGTAGATTGCATGGGATCACAAGGGCTCATCTTTTCCAAGGTCAAAGCTTCAACACGGTGTTATCTCTCTTATTAAGTGATTGAGTACATTGGACATTAACAAAAATAATCAATCCATTCATCCTACATGATAAGTTAGTTCATTTCATCGCATGTAAGCCTTGCATAATAAGACATCGTTCATATGAAACATCCAATCATTCATGAATTTAGTTAGATCATTGCATTACATCCATCTCATATTAGCATGCATGAAAAAAATCATAAAAAAGAAAGGATTGCATTTGCACATTTATCACATAGTACATAAAGCATCATCCTACATCATCATATAAGAAGCATACATCCATCATCTGGAACCCATAATCATATACAAAGTAAACCATATATCATGTAAATAACTACACAGCATAATCATATAGCAAATAGAATGCATCCATAATCTCATAGGTCATATAGAATGAATAGGATCGACTGCATATCATATCATCAAAAAGATCAATGTCCAAGGTACAATGATATCACAAAAACTATATGAGATACATCACAAATATACATCATGGGAATCATCAATATATCATCACAAAAAGGTGTTACATTAGTGAATCAATGTCCCATATCAATGTGACCACTAGGACGTGAAGCAAAACTTTTTCTTGATCCGACAGGTCTGGTAACACCAGTTGATGCCCCTATACCTGGGTCCTCACCTGGGGGATCTCTCTAAAGTGGCCTTGTCACTCCTCAGCTCTCAAACTGGCTCCTCCTAGATCTCCAGCTCATCTTTGAAAAACTAGGAGCCCTTAGATCAGCAGGAACAACAGTGTAATATAAGGTCCTGTAATACTCGGTCTCACGAGCTAAACGTTGGATGGCCCTGATGGCCTGCGCTGAGCTAGTCCCTACGGTCGCAACCACCTGTGTCTCCACTAGTCGACACCTGTCCAAGGTTACATCTCTCTCTGCTGTGAAAGAGGCGATCCAGGCCTCTTCCTAGGCAATCTGTGTCTATGTCTGTGCATGTACCTCTAACTGTGCCATCTAGACCTCTAATTGGGCTATATAATAGTCTCTCTCTGTCAGTCAATTCTCTAACTATTGAACCTAACCCTGCAAGTTAGTAATCTGAGCCTGTTGCTAATGAGATGACATTCTAATGAGGATCCATCGTGGTACCTCTATCTGTGGTTGCTCAACCTGGGGAACCTCCTGCTCTCGGACCTCTGCCCCTAATCCATTGGACCTGATCTCCTCCATCTGACCACCCGGGTCATCTAATCCATAGGTAACTCTCTAGAAGATCTTGAATTGCTAGCTCCTGGCATGCCTCTCAAGACCACTGCCACTGCTCAACCATCTCCCCTATCATCATCTCCTCCATCTCCATCTCCTCCATCATAGTCTTCTGCATCTCCTCCATATCCATCTTTGTCATCCCCTATGTCTTTGCCATCATCTTCACCCCCACCTCCTCTCCCCCCACCATCCCTAGGCCATCTACGAGCTCTACGTCATGGCCCTTCATTGTCCTCATTAGAACTGGCTCTAGCTTATCAAGACACGTCAACCTAGGAAACCTATGTGTAGTAAAATATGCAACATACTCGCCAGTCATTCTGCTATCTATCATACCTAGTAAATAATCTCAATCCAACGGCCCCAATGATAATTACTCTGCACATGCCCGCTCATATGAAATAGAGGGCCCCCAAGTAGCCACATCAAGTCTCTTGCAAGCATAATGGGTTATCCCCTGTGGAATCTCCCATATCCTATCGTACTATCTCAACACCCTCATGCAAAGGAATCGCTCGATAACATAGGGTATAGATCCAATTAGGTATCGAGTCAATAATACATAAGGCATCACCATTGAATCCTCGGGCCAGATCTTGCAATCTCTGTACAGTCTCCATATCACTGTATCCAGATCATCTAGTACTTTTTGCCAATACTCCAATTTTCCTAACTTTTGTTGGACAATGATACCTGGATATCTATGAGCATAAGGCCTACCTATAGGTCTATCTATGTCATCCAATGGTCATGTGATAGGTGGATGCTCCCAGGCCCATATTTGGAGAACTGTCACCCCTGTTGATAATCTAGTCGATTCTTGATATACTACTCAGTGCAAGTCATAATACAAGTGGGCTAGCATACATAATCCCCATGCAAATTGAGTCCCCTATGTCACCAACTGTTCAAAAAGACAACCCCATCCAATGGATATTCCCTTTGACCTGTGATCAGGACAAAGGAAACCTCCAATGAATCCGGCGAGCACAATAGGTAGTGTGGCATAACCTAGATCTAGCATCTCCTGCCACGCAATGTCATATCCGCAAACTGCATCATCATCGAACACTATACAAAGTGCATTTATCCCACCCTGCTCAATGAGATCATAATAGACTAACTTGCCCATCATAGGGATGCATAGTATCCAATACACATCCTCAGGTGTCATTGTCATCTCGCTAGTCAGTAGGTAGAAAGTATTGTGCTCACTGTGCCAACGCTCCGCCAATGTTGTCAATAATCCTTGGTTAATCAAAGGTCGGGGCATATCAAGAAGGGAATATAAACCACACCTATCGATGTTGTCTCGCTCTACCTGGCTAAGGTGGGGTATCAACATCCATGTCTTCAGGAAGCACTCCCGAGACTAAAGAACACTAAAGGGCTCCTGCAATCAAATCATATCATCATATAAGTATCTCGATTTATCTATCAATCAAATCAATCTATCTATTAGTATATTTTTTCTCACTTGAGATTTCTATCAAAACTCATTGATCCCCTATCAATGACGCTCATCTATCATGAGGTCATTATCAATCCTATCTCATCTGGCACATAAATCGAGATAATCAAAACGGAACAAATTTCATCAATCAGGAGTATCTAATTTTATCAATTTGATACCGAATTGAATCTATCTTACCCTATCGAAATCAAAAATCAAATTAGTAGAATTTCATCGCCTTTATCAAAAATCAAAACGTTTGAGGGGCAGAGCACAATAAATTTTTTATCTCATCATCACGACCCAAATCACAATCAAAATAATCAATCGCCGACAAATCCAAAGTTGAAAAATCAAGTCATCAAAATCACAAAATTAAATCAAGTCATCAAAATCATGAAATCGATCATCAAAAATCAAATCATCAAATAATCGGATCATTAAATCCAATAATCAAAAAATCAAAAGTTCATCAAAAAATCAAAAAATCAAAAAATCAAAAAATCAAAAATTCAAAAAAATCAAAAAATCGAAAAATTCAAAAATCTAAAAAATAAAAAAAATAAAAAATAAAAATTGCCTCAAACCCATTTTAGCTCGCCAAAAACCCAATTCAAAAACAAATTTTTTTTTAAAACCCACGTGGCAAAAACAATAAAAAAAAATAACTTTTTTAATAAAACTGACTAAATTTTTTTTCGAAAATCAACTGAAATTTGACAAAGCTAGGTTTTCTCGAAGTACATATCGGTGGACCGTAGGCTATGGGACGCTCATGTCGCCGAACTCGCTTGAACCTGTGCTGGTGGTATGGGAACGCCATTTCCTCCTCCATAGCAAGTTTTCAAAAAACTCAAATGCACAAATGAGAAGTGGTGAAAAGGAAATTCACTTTTTAAATTCAAAGTGGGGCATTTAAGTGGGATTTTTATTCCACTTATTTTTCATCTACTCAACTAATTAGCCTAGCAGGGCAGCATTTTAGAATTTCTCATCGGGAAATGAATTGGATCAATTTTGAAAATATCTAAAAATTGAAAAATCATTAAAAATCTAAAAAATGTGAAAATTTTCAAAAATATCAAAAAAATTAAAAAATCGCGAAAAATTCAAAAATATCAAAAAATTATCCGATTCATCTCCCGAGGGGGCAGCCTCACATTGTAATCTATTAGTCAGTGTCTGGGGCATCATATCGAGATTTATCATCTCAAAATCGAAACTGCATCAAATTTGCATCATATCAAGATTTATCATCTCGAATCGAATCAATATCATCGAAACCAAACCCGCATCGAAATCAAGATCGAATCTGCATCCTATTGAGATCAATATCAGCAGCATCATCAAATCAATTTTTCTTTGAATCAACGCATTGTCACACATCGCTTCAAAGAGAGGCAAAATGTATACACCTCAAAATGGTCTAAAGATAATTAATTAAATACGCAGTTATTTAATTAATCCCCCTTCCCAATTAATTGAATTCACGAGCAATTTGATTAATTTTCTTATTCATCTACTAGTAAATAAGTCTAATTGATTTATTTATATAGTTCATTCAATAATCCTCCTTTGATTAATTAATTCCCCTCATTTTAATCAATTCTTCTAATTCCTAATTAATATTAACAAACTAAAATTTGTTGAGAATAATTACCTTTTTTCTAATATTTGAATTTCTAAATTCAAATATGAGCACGTGGCTCCTAACTTCTAACCACCTAACCTAACCACCCTCTAACCTAACCCATTCTATCTAATCCTGGGTTTAACTAACCCTATCCTATCTTGCACATCCTAACCTCTTTTATCCTAACCTCTTATGGGTTGGATATTCTCTCCTTGAGACACATGGCACTTTTGTCACATGTCTCCTCCCTTGGACACTTGCCCTCTCATGAGCAAGGTTCCTTGACACTTGTCACCATAGAGATGAAAAGTGTCCCTTCCTCCAGCCTCTTCTCTAGCTTCCTCAATCTTGGCCTTTGATATCTTCAGATTGAATCTAGACTGTTGATTCCTGCCACCTCAGCTTTGGCCTTGGAATTCCTATAAATACCCCTCATTTTGGAGTAATAAAGATCCCTTGCATCCTAGATTTTAGCATCATTACTATAGGCATTTTTATTTCAATCATCTAGTATAATTAGCATTTTGGATTAACTATGCATACAATCATGCATCTCATATCATTTGCACAATCAATCATGAAGTAGCTACTCAACTCTTGAGTTGCCACTTTGGAGGCCATTGCTCCACTGAGAGCCAACAATCCAACACCTCCAAGGTCCTGAAGAATAGAGGAAGATGGGAAATGTCAAAGGAGCTTTTGGTTTTCTTTTGTTTAGCTTTCAATTTGCTTCATAATTTAATTTATATTGTCTCATCTATGTGTATGCTTGTTTCCATTGAACCACATTTTTAGCATCACAATAAGAACAAGGGTGTGATAACTAGGAAAAGACTTGTTGTTGAAGAGATATGCCTAATTTCTAAGATTGAACCTAAAGATGTTGTTGAAGCATGTAAGGATAAGAATTGGATAAAAGAAATGGAAGAAGAGTCGAATCAGATTGAGAAGAATAACACATGGGAGCTTGTTCCGAGACCTAAAGACTAAAATGTGATTGGCATTAAGTGGGTATTCTAGAATAAACTAAATGAAGCTGGTGAAGTAGTGAGAAACAAAGCAAGATTCGTATGTAAAGGATTCTCTCAGATGAAAGGTATTGATTATGAAGAGACTTTTTCTCTTGTAGATAGAATTGAAGTTGTTATATTGTTGCTTGCATATGTTGCTTACAAGAATTTCAAGGTATATTAGATGGATGTCAAGTCAGCATTTTTGAATGGTGATCTGGAAGAAGAAGTCTACATTGAGCAACCGGATGGATTTTCATTATCAGATGAAGAAGATATGGTATGCAAATTGAAGAAGGCATTATATGGACTGAAGCAAGCCCCTAGAGCCTAGCATGCTAGACTGGACAAGTACTTGGTGAAGTTGGGATTTTGTAAAGGTACTGTTGATAGTAACTTATACTTTAAGGTTGATAAAGATAACATTTTGATTGTTGAAGTGTTTGTGGATGACTTTATTTTTTGGAGGAGATGATGATTTGAGTATGAAATTTGTTGATGATACGCAAAAGGAGTTTGAAATGTCTATGATAAGTGAGATAAAATTCTTCTTAGGATTGCATATTACTCAAACTGATAAAGCAATTTTCATTTCTCAATCTAAGTATGTGAAAGAATTGTTGAATAAATTTGGGTTAGATGATTCTAAAATTGTTGGAAGTCCTATGGTGACTGGATGCAAGTTGTCTGAGAATGATGAATCTCAAAAAGTTAATTAGACTTTGTATAGATCTATGGTTGGTGGATTGTTGTACTTAACTCATATTATACCAAATAGTATGCATGTTGTTTATCTTTGTGCTAGATTTTAGGTTGATCCTAAAGAGACTCGTGTTACTATTGTGAAGGGGATTTTCAGATACTTGAACGGGACTGTTGATTATGGTTTATGGTATCCGAAGAATGATGATTTCATGCTATTATCCTATACTGATGCTAATTGGGTAGGTGATGTAGATGATCAGAAGAGCACTACTGGTGGAGCTTTCTTTTTGGGGAAGAAGTTGGTTTCATGGGAAAGTAAGCAACGAGATGTTATATCTTTGTCTACTCTAGAAGTTGAATACATTGTTGTTGCTAGCAATTGTACTCAGGTAGTTTGGATGAAGCAAATATTGAAAGATATTAGAGTTGTGTATGATGAGCCTACAGTTATTTATTGTGAAAATTCAAGTGCTATTAATATTTCCAAGAATCTAGTACTACATTCTAAAACAAAGCATATATCAATTAAGTATCACTTCTTGAGGGAGAAGGTCAGTGATGAGGAAGTAAACCTGGAGCATGTATCTACAAAGGATCATATTGCAAATATTTTTACTAAGCCTTTGCCTGTAGATACATTTGTCTATTTGAGAGATAAGTTAGGGGTCTCTTCCCCTCCTAATGAGAACTAGATGCATTGAGATGCATCAATCCAGTGGACTCCACAGTCTTATCTTCTTACCTGGGTTGATGAGTTGGTGCTATTACTTAGCTGGAGTAGTCAGTGTATGGTTCAGAGTTAGAGATAATTACGTTTGGGGAGAGAAGCATGATCTATTTATGTCTTTGGCATTGTTGTCAAAGGGGAGAGAAGCATGTGAAAAACTGCCTTATCTTTGGAGCTTTGTGTGCATGATTTTAGGGGGAGTTTGCTAATGGTGATTAATTCCTTTGAATTGATTTTTTTTCACATTCATATGTTGCCGTAAATGCCAAAGGGGGAAATTTTTGGATATTGTTCCTGCTAGGATATGCTATTGCCATTGATGTCAACATATTCCAGTGTTTTAGTGTTGCAGAGAAAATTTTTGGTGATCTGGTGTTTTCAGTGAGTTGATATGGTCAGTTTATCTGTTTGCTATGTTGAATCAACTAGAGATACTTCATTCTTTATAGATTCCATGATGCTATGTGATGATTTGATCGAGTTGAGGATTCTGGTATAGAGATTGGTTTTCAGTGTTCTGGTATTTGATTCGTTGTGCTCCAGTATGATCTGATCTTGAGTTGTGGATTTGGGAGAGTGTTTTGGATGTTCATGTGTATCTTAATTCTAGATAGTTCATGATTTGATGCTTTGCAAGTTATCCTTCTTGTCAGGGTTGTTGTTGTTGAGTGTTCTTAAGTGTCAGTGTGTTGATCGATGAAGATTTGATTAAGTGGTGTTGGTTTAGCTATTGCAGATGGTTCTAAAGTTCTTGTTGGTGTTTCCTAATCATGTCCTATTTGTTTTGGTGGTCTACATTGATCATTGTGTGTGTTCTTGAAGATCTTATGGGTCTGGTGATATTCTTCGTGTTATACAGTATTTTTGGTGTAACATGTTGCAGTTGATCTTGGCAAGATTTTTGATGGTGTTGCATGTTCGAGGAGTTGATTTGGGTCCATTCTATGTCATCTATGGTATTGTATTGGTCTGGTGGTTAATTTATGTATCATGTGATGTAATTTTTAATTAGGTGTTGAGAGTTTGGTTGACCTTGTAGTTAAGGTTGATGATTTGTATAAGTAGGTGTTATATTTGTGGTTTGGTGATGTATGGGTGTTGAATCTGCATTATTAGAGAGCGGTGTATGTTTGAACAACTAAATTTATATTTTGGTGTGGTGTATTGAGCAGAGATTGTTGCAGGGCAGACAAATGTACTTAACTGGAAGTGTCATCAGGCATTAGCAGATGTTATCTTTGTAGTTCATCTCAAGCGGATTGTAGTTTGAATATCTTTGTAAGGTAGTAAACCTTCCCCAAGGGTTGTATCCTTCTGGGTCATTGTAATTTGAGTAGTGTGCTTGAATGCATGTCTATTCCCTATTGTAATATTTACACATACTACCGCAAAGTATCATCTTATTGTGGGTAGGTTCCTACGGTGGATTTTCCCTTAACCGGGTTTTCCACATCAAAATCTTGGTGTTAAGTGTGTTTGTGTTATTGTGCTTATCTTTGTTCTTTCTGCAGTTGATCAAATCTGAGATTGTGCTTAAATTGTTTAATATGGTAAAAATATATATAAGGAAGGCAGTCATGGATTGGACACTTACTTTCATTAGCAACACGAATTTATTTTAACAATACTATATCTTAAGAGATTGGGTAGTATTCAAAAAAAATTCTTTTCAAAATGGATATCTTGTCAATGGGCCCTTGGTCTACTGGTGAAGTTGAATGGCTCCAAATGAGCCCACTAGTGAAAGAGTCTTTTTGAGTGCAAGGGTCTGACATCATAAGGGATGAGGCCAAGATTGTGCCCTAGGAAAATTTGGTAGAATGGATACCACTGAGTCTTTGTCTCTTAGTCGAAGAGGTTTTAGCCTATAGGCTCATGCCCCTATATCGGGTGGAAAAAACTACTCTATAAAGACCCTCACTACTCATGAGCTTCGTGCCCTTGCTAGGTTGCCATGCTCGCAGATATGGACCTCCATAAAAAAAGAAATGGATCCCTCTTGGCCTATTTTAGATAGATTTTTGGAAATATAGGTATGTTAGTTGTAATTATATAATTTTGTAATTTATTTATTTTGAATGACAAAAGGTTGAAGCCAGATATTGTATTGATAATTTTGAAACTATTACATATTGATTCCAGCAAAATGGCTTAATTGCTAGATAATAGCTATATAGGGCTATATCCCATCATGTCAAAATGGTGAAGTAATTTTAGAACCTAGTAGACATACACATTCAACCACAAAAAAGAACTTCCTAACCCCTTATAGTGTAAAATATAGAAAATATTATCATATCTGAGATATAAGTTCATCCTACATAACTAGACTGCTAAGAAACCAGACTTACAAAAAGGGTTTTTTTATCAAAACTAGAGGAAAAGGCACTATAGCAGAGACATTCTACCCTAAAGATCAACTTTTGCTAACAGAGAATTCGTCATCATCATCATCTCGTAATCCTTGAAGAATTTTGAAGCTCCTTACCCAATCTCCCTAGACGTTGACTACATCTCCTATCAGCACCACCAATGATCTATCTATTAGACAATTCTGATACCAGGAGAAAACTGAGAGGGAGGGGTGAATCAGTTTATTCACAAGTATAACAGTTAATGCATATTATAAACTTTATATCAGAGCACAAATAAATCAACACAATGAAAGATAAAACATGAAAGCACAGTACACACAAAACCAATATTTTTGACGTGGAAAACCCGGTAAAGGGAAAAACCACGGTGGGAAACCCTACCCACAATCGGATAATACTTCTACAATAGTATGTGAAATAATTACAATGGGGATTCACATGCAATTAGGCCAACTGCCTAGAGTGCACTGCTCATCACAAAAGGGAGTCTCACTGACTTACAAAAACATAAGACTATAATCCAGAAAGAATAACTGTGGAAGTAGCATCTCCTAATGCTTGATACAGTTCTGGTTACGTACAGTTGCATGCCCTGCAACACTAAATCCTTCACAACCTTCCGCTAAATGATATATCACTATTCGCACATAAACATTTCTCTCATAATGAAAACATAACCATCGACACCAAGATTACATGAATAAGTCACCTATAAATACAAATCATCAACCTTATTGATAAGGTTGGCTAAACACTAAACTCATAAACCCATAATTACAAAAAATACATCACACGATATCACCAGACCAATATTATGATTTATATTACATAGCATGGACCTAATTCAAATTCTCAAACAATTACATCCGCTAGAAATCATGTTAAGACCAATATCCAATGCGTTTCACCTACCGGTAGAAACCCTTTGTGCAATAACACTGAATATCTAAGTGGATCCAAATAGGACCAAGATATCAGCAAGCCAACCAATGCGAAGCCACAAAATAATTAGAATATGATCAAGAAGCACCTTCAACATGTTAGAAACCATTTCTATAAGCCGGACCAAAATACTTAACCATATCATCAAATATTGCCAACTAGTAAAGCTAATCGGTACCAACAAATATCAACCGAGAACATAAGCAATAGTTTCCAAAGCACCAAATCATGAATCAATGGAATATGACAAGCATATAACCATCCTGAATAACCATCCAAAACCAAATCCAAGGATCTGATCATATTGGATCAGAATCACAGCCAAAACCAAGACAAACACCAAGTATAACCAGGATAGGTCCAATCAGGATAGCAGAACCATATCCAACTGGGATATAGTGTTGACATCAATGACAACACTTAACTAAATCTAGCATATTTCCAACAATCTCCCCCTTTGGTATTGATGGCAACACTGAATGTGAAAAACATCCAAGTGCCAAGGAATGCCAACAATATCCCAAAGACTGGTCTGAAATATATCTCCCCCTTTGATTGACTGATGAACACATGAACACCATCTCCCCCAAAGATTAATTGTTTTTCACATGAACACCATCTCCCCCTTTGGCATCAATGACAAAGGACGGATACCAAAACAAAGAAAAATTGAACCAAATAGTTGACTACTGCCCCTGAGCAACAGCATCATTTCATCAACCCGGATCATAAAGTATGTCTGATAGGCTCACTGGATTGATGCATCCCTGCATCTCTAATTCTCTTCTGGTGGGGTGGTGACCCCCAACTTATCTCTAAGATATTCAAAAGTGTCTTTAGGCAATAGTTTAGTTAGAATATCTGCAATTTGTTCCTTAGTAGGCACATAAACCAATCTGACTTCCTTTGCTTCAACCCTTTCTTTCAAGAAGTTATACCTTATAGAAACGTGTTTTGATTTGGAATAAAATATCGGATTCTTTGACATATCAGTAGTAGTAGTGTTATCGTAGTGAATAAAAATAGGTTCATCATAACTTACCCTAATGTCCTTTAACATTTTTTTCATCCATAAAATCTGAGTACAGTTAGTTGCAGCAACTACATATTCAGCTTCAGCAGTAGATAATGAAATGCATGATTGTTTCTTGCTAAGACATGAAACCAATTTAATCCCAAGAAAGAATGCACCACCTATAGTGCTCTTCCGGTCATCCACATCTCCTGCCCAATCAGAGTCTGTATAGGCACATAGTCTAAAATCATCATCCTTTGGATACCATAACCCATAATCTATTGTACCTGCCAAATATGTGAATATCCTTTTAACAACAATATCATGAGTTTCTCTAAGATCTGACTGAAATCTAAAAGCAATACAAACAACATTCATTATATCAAGTCTAGTTTGAATTAAGTATGTAGAAATCCACCAATCATTGATTTGTATCTACTTGGATTTATTCTAGGAGATTCATCATCCTTTGACAATTTGCAACCGGTTATCATAGGAGTACCAATAGGTTTAGAATTTTCAAGTTCAAATTTCTTAAGTAATTCCTTCACATAATTATATTGACAGATGAAAATACATTTATCAGTCTGAGTAATCTGTAAACCTAAGAAAAATTTCATCTCTCCAATCATAGACATTTCAAATTCATTCTTCATATCATCAACAAATTTCATGCATAAACTTTTTTCTCCGCCAAAAATAATATCATCCACAAAGACTTCAATGATTAGTATGTCATCATGCTCAATCTTATAATATAAGTTGCTATCAGTATTACCTTTACTAAAATCGAGCTTAGAAAGATATTTATCTAATCTAGCATACCATGCTCTAAGGGCTTGTTTCAATCCATATAAAGCTTTCTTCAATTCGCAAACCATGTCTTTGTCTTCTGATAAAGAAAATTCATCAGGCTGCTCAATGTAAACTTCTTCTTCAAGATCTCCATTTATAAATGCACATTTGACATCCATCTGATATAGCTTGTAGGTCTTGTGTGCATCATAGGCAAGAAATAGTCTTACCGCTTCAATTCTTGCAATTGGAGCGTAAGTCTCATCATAATCAACTCCTTCTTCCTGTGAATAGCCTTTGCAAACCAATATAGCTTTATTTCTCACAACTTGACATTCGTCATTTAATTTATTCCTGAAAACCCATTAAGTTCCAATAACATTCTTATCTTTAGGCCTAGGAACCAATTCCCAAGTCTTATTCTTTTCTATCTGATCTAGTTCCTCTTCCATTATTTTCATCCAATTCTCATCTTTACTTGATTCAATAAAAGATTTCAGCTCAATTTGAGAAATTAAACATACCTCTTCATAAGCTAACCTTCTTCTTCTCATCACACCTTTCCTTTTATCTCCAATGATTTGATCTTCATAATGATTTAGCTTCACATACCTGTGGGGCTTAGGATTTTCTTGACTTTTTCATTCTTTCTTCTCTTCAACAATCTTATGATGTTAGCGGAGCAATTGGATCTATGCTCTGAGCTGATTCTTGCAATGTCGGTTCTGAATTGACAAATTCATCTTTCGGTCTATAATCATATGAACTGATTTGATTGTTACCTTGCTTATCCACCTTGACATTTATGCTTTCCATTATCCTATTCAATCTTTTTTTTGTAACATATGTATGCTTTTCTCTTAATAGAATAACCCAAAAATATTTCGTCATTACTTCTAGGATCAAATTTCCCTAATGCATCATCTCTTCTAATATAGGATTTACTTCCAAAAACTCTAAAATATCTGACAGTAGGAATATGACCAAACCATAATTCATAAGGAGTCTTACCGGTATCACCTTTTATGTGTATTCTATTGAAAGTGTATACCACGGTATTGACAACTTCTCTCCAGTAGATATCAGGCAATTTGGCTTCCATCATCATTGTCCTTGTAGCATGCAAGATAGTTTTGTTCTTCCTATCTACTATTTTATTATGTTGTGGGGTTCTAGGTGCCCCGAATGTAAACCCACTGCCTTGATCCGACCTTAAACATTTTATCTTCAATCCTAATTCTATCTCAACCATAGCTTTGAAAATTTTGAATTTCTCAAGAGCTTCTTTTTTTTCTCTAAAAAATGCAACCCACATCATTCTAGAATAATCATCAATTTTCAACATAAAGTATCTATCACCTTGAAAAGTTTTAGTCCTTGTCGGTCCACACAGATCAGTATGAATAAGATAAAGAATTTCATTAGATCTATCATGTATGCTTCTAAAAGAAGTTCTAACTTGCTTACCCATTTGACATTCTCTACATACCAGATTATAAGGTTTAACAATATTGGGAAAATCTCTGACAGCTTGTGTTGAACTGATCTTCACTATGCAATCAAAGTTTACATGATAGGTCTTCTTATGCCATAACCAGCTTTCATCAGTCTGAGCAACCAAGCAAGCCTTCTCATCGAAGTTCAAATGAAATATATTTCCTTTGGTCTAAGTTCTGGATGCAATTTCCAATCCAGAACTATTGATAATCTTGCATTTTCCATCTTTAAATTGCAAATGAAATCCTCTATCCACCATCTGAGCTACACTCAAAAGATTATGCTTTAATCCTTTAACATAATAAACATTATCAATATTAGTCTTACCATCCAGGGATATTGTTCCTTTGCCTTTGATCCTGCATGCCTTGTTGTCTCCAAATCTGACTAATCAACCATCAAATTCTTGCAGAGTTAGGAATTTCCTCTTGTCACCGGTCATATGATGTGAGCAACCACTGTCTATAACCCATTCATCCTTCTTTTCAATTTTAGCAGCTAAAGCCTTCTCCTCGGTATGAGTTGTATCAATGACAAATTCCAGAGAATCATCCTTGAAAGCAATAAAAATCCAATCTTTATCAGAGCTTGCATTACTGGATCCAATTACGGGTTCATCATCATCATCACCATCATCATCAGTAATACCAAAATCATCATCACCAGCATAATAACATGATTTATCCTTATTCCTTCTAAATCTAGATCTGCTTTGATATTCTGGATTAGGTTTATAATTCCTCATAAATCTTTCATGATTCCTAGCAGCTCTTTCAGGGCATCTAGAAGCAAAATGACCAATCTTATTGCATGAAAAACATTTAAAAGGTAATTTTCCTTCTTACTTACTTCCTACCGGTCCTTTAGGGATTCTTCTAACAATTAGGGCTTCCAACTCTTCAAGTTATTTGTCTTCTCTCTCAATATCCTCCAAATCTTTAGCATATAACTCCTTCCAATCTATCTTTTGCTTACCGGAGGTAGATACTTTAAATGTAGTTTTTTGTCACAGTAGCACTCTGATCTCAAGTTCCTCAAGCTCAAAAGCAATCAACTTCCCAAGTAATCTATCTCTAGTAACAAGGGTACTTGACATTGTCTGAAGTTCATTAATTGCAGTAGCCTACATCTTGTAAGTCGGAGGTAGAACTCTCGAAATATTTGACACAACCTCATCCCCATTAACTGATCTGTTGCAACATTTAACTCTCATGACAATCTCACTTACTATATCCATGAAAGAACTTATCTTCTCATCTTCTTCCATCTTCAAAGTTTCATATCTCACTCGAAAACCTTCAAGTTTTGCAATCTTTACTGCTTGATCGCCTTCATAAAGAGTTTCAAGCTTTAGCCAGATCTGCTTTGCATTCTCCAATTTTATGACATTCAATAACTTCTCATTAGATAAGGCACTTAGCAATGCTTCTTTCACTCTAACATCATTTTCAACTCTCTTCTATTCATCAACAAGTGTTGGTTTTTCATAATTAGGATCATGAGGTGTATACCCTTTCTCCACTATCTCTAAAACTTCAACTCCAAGACATCTCAGATGAATCTTCATTCGCTCTCCATATTTTGTAACTTGTGCCATCAAATCTGGGACTCTCCTTTCAATAGGGATTAAATGTAGAACTTGATGTTGATGCCATCAGATCTCCTCAAGCAGTTAAGCTTCTGCATAGAGGACCTTGCTCTGATACCAATTGTTAGACAGTTCTGATACCGAGAGAAAACTGAGAGGGGGGGTGAATCAGTTTACTCACAAGTATAACAATTAATGCAGATTATTAACTTTATACCGGAGCACAAAGAAATCAACACAATGAAAGATGAAACATGAAAGCACAGTACACACAACACCAATATTTTTGACATGGAAAACCTAGTAAAGAGAAAAACCACGATGGGAAACCCTACCCACAATCAGATAATACTATTACAATGGGGATTGCACATGCAATCAGGTCAACTGCCTAGAGCATACTGCTCATCACAAAAGGGAAGCCTCACTGACTTACAAAAACATCGGACTACAATCTGGAAAGAATGAACTGTGGAAGTATCATCTCCTAATGCTTGATATAGTTCCGGTTAAGCACAGTTGTCTGCCCTGCAACACCAAAACCTTCACAACCTTTTGCTAAATGATATATCATTGTTCACACATAAACCTTTCTTTGATAATGCAGAGATAACCATCGATGCCAAGATTACATGAATAAGTCGCCTATAAATACAGATCATCAACCTTATTGATAAGGTCGGCTAAACCCTAAACTCGTAAACCCATAATTATAAAAATTACATCACGCGATATCATCGGACCAATATTTTGATTTAAATTTCATAGCATGGATCTAATTCGAATTCCCAAACAATTACATCTATCGGAAATCATGCTAAGACCAATATCCAACACATTTCACCAACCGGTAGAAACCCTCAGTGCATTAACACAGAATATCTAAACGGATCCAAATAGGACCACCATATCAGCACACCAGCCAATGTGAAGCCACCAAACAATTAGAATATGATCAAGAAGCACCTTCAGCACTTTAGAAACCATTTCCATAAGCCAGACTAAAAATACTTAACCATATCATTAAATATTTCTAACTGGTAAAGCTAACTGGTACCAAGAAATATCAACCGGGAACATAAGCAATAGCTTTTGGAGCACCAAATCATAAATCAATGAAATATGAAAACCATATAACCATCCTGAATAACCATCCAAAATTGAATCCAAGGATCTAATCATATTGGATCAGAATCACTGCCAAAACCAAGACAAACACCAAGTATAACCGGGATAGGTCCAATTGAGATAGCATAACCATATCCAATCAGGATACAGTGTTGACATCAATGATAACACTTAAGAAAATCCTACATATTTCCAACACCATCCTTTGCAAATCCCATGAGTCACTTAAGAAAATCTAGATTCCATCTTGTGTGTAACTTTCTTAACTCCCTTAAGTTTTTGTTGCAAATGATTAGAATGGGAAATCAAGGAGTCGGTTGTCAATCTTTCGTTGACACCCCATTATCCCTCACACAAGGAATTGTGTGATTAATATCAATTTCCTCCATCACTCTATCAATATCTCCTAACAAATCTTCTTTGAAGACCCTTTTACACAGAATGTGGGCCTCAATCTTTGGTTCATCTACCTTAAGGATTATGGCGAGGAAAAAGGTTGGAATATCCAGGTTTACTCGATACCTATGTGTAATAAATAGAAATTCCACACCAATAATTTCTTGTAATGCATAAAGGAACAGATCATGAGACCATTTAGTGATTATCTTTAGTTTCTTCTCCGTAATGGCCTGTATGAAGGCCATCTGTCTTTTGGACGATAGTAGTCTAATATTGAAATCCATAGCCTATGTCACCTCCAACTGAAATTCTAGAAAGGAAAGATAAAAATGAACCAAAAAATGGCCAATATAAATACTTCATCATTAATCTTTCTCAAGAAGTTTCCATGAAATCGAATAAATCTCGAGTACATCCCAACAAGCCACCTCTTCCACCAGTTTAACCTTCACTCTTACTCACTTGATCCACCATTAATGTCTGACACCTCCTAAATAGAAAATCAAATCAAGCCTTGATAAACAAAGATCCTCGGTCCCACAAGTGCCAATTAAGAAACTCGAGGACATTGAGTTACCACACCATCACTGCCACCTAGGATTTGCCTTGAGCCCAAAGAAGAAATTTTGAAATCCAAAATCTCGCCAAATTTGAGAAAGCCATTGTCATGAAAAATAATAACAACAATAAAAATTTAGATGTCAAAATAAAATTCCAATGCAAGGAAATTAAATGGCATTGGAGACATCTAATCAAACCCCATCTATCACCTTATTAGCAAGTTCATCAACTATCTGATTTCCTTCTTTTTATATCTAGTTGACCATAACCACTTCAAAGGATTGCATGATGTTTAGGGTCTTGCCAAGCACGGAATTCAATCTCTAGTTAGGAGGAGCTTCTTTTCTTAATGCGTTGATCACTATGGCAGAATCACCTTGAATTTATAACCTATGGATACCTAACTCTTTACATCTTAGCAATCCAATTACTAATGCTGCAAATTCTGCCTAATTATTGGTTCCATGAGCTAAGGGTTCAACCATACTTATTATTTTCCAACCATCCCAACTGTGGATGACACATCCCGCTCCCGAGATACCTGGATTCCCCCTAGTGGCTCCATCAAAATTCAGCTTGAACCAACCCTCTTGAGGAAGCTCCCATACACAATCGAGTCTTGCATGTTTTCTCTCTGCCCTCACTTTAACAAAAAATTGAGGAATTCTGAGGTCATTCCAATAGTTCCTAATTAGACCATCCCAATTGGAGAATTTGGTCTTATTATGATTTTTCTTTTCATTTATGCTATTCACTACTTCCACAGTGACTGCTTCTATTTTGTTGAAAAGGTTTGTATTCTACATTTTGACCTCTTTAAAGATCCTTCAATTTATTTTTTTCCATATTTCCCAAACCATGATAGAAAGGCTAGTCAACCAAAGACCACTGAATAAGCTCAATTTATTCAAAAGGGGCTAACTCTTAAAAAGGCTTAAAATATCTATAGGAAGAGTTGTTGACTATCCTAGTTTTGCATAGAGCCACTGATAGCACTTGATAGAATAAGGGCACTATAAAAATAGATGATTGATGGATTCCTCTGCTTGTTCACATAGGACAAATCTAGAGGGACCTGAGAAGCCAATTTTCCTAAACCAATCTGTCGTAAGGACTCTTCCTTTTATCATTGCCCACGAGAAAATACCTGTTTTAGGTAAACACCCTTTGCTCCAACATAGCTGGAGAGGTAAATCAGTATGTCACCATTCTTGTTGATTGGTTAATCCCTTATACTCATCCTTGGTCGAGTAGGAACCAGATTTTTCTCTAGCCCACACCAATCTATCCTATTAATCTCGAAATGCTACTTGTCTGCCCCATAAAATGTCCTTCAATTGACCGATCTCTTCTCTAGGGGCATGGATGTTTTGAGTAGATTTCCATTTCGATGAAAATGATTCACCTTCAGGGTTAAAGCCTACATAATCCTTAACATGAATGCCCCATGTTTACTCTAGACATTCTTTTAACCTGTTAGTATGAATCATAGAGCTAATTGGGGGATATCCCCTCCAAGATTTTGCCCAGAATAAGGCCTTTGAGCCATCTACTACATCCCATGTCAACTTCTTCATAATCAATCCCTGGCATGAAAAGATAAAATTTCAAACTCTAGAGCCTCAGGGGGATTATTTGTTCTAAATATTATAGTCGGGTCCTCACCAATAAGATATTTGTCTTGTAAAATTTCAACCCATTTGAGATGGGGTTTCTCATATAATTTCCACACCGATTTAACCCCTAGAGCTCTATTCCACCAAACCCGATTCCTTAGATCCACCCCTCCATACTCTTTGGTTTTGCATATAGAGTCCCAAGCTATTAGAGCCATTTTCTTTTTCTCATTTAAACTCTGCCAAAAAAAATTCCTCATCCTTTTATTTAATGCTCTGAATCTCCTTTGGGAAGGGCTAAGCATGACATAAGATATATGGGGAGAGAAAATATTACTACCTTTAACATGACCACCGTTCCCGCCCAAGTCAACCATTTTCCTTTCCAAGATGAAAGTTTTTTATCCATTTTTTCTTTTAGGGGATCCCACAACTTGGATGGCCTAATACCACTTTCAAGAGGGATTCCTAAGTATTTGCATGGAAGATCTCCTTTATGAAATCTCAGATTTCTCAAAATCTTTGTCTCCATCCATGACTGTAAAAAGAAAAAGAAAACTTTTGTTTTTTCTATGTTGATTTGTTGCCCTGATGCCTTGGAGTATTTGTCTAAAATGAGTTTAAAATGAGAATCCTCCTCTAGATATCCTTCTCCCATAAACATTGTATCATCCACAAATTATTGATGGGTAACAGTAGGAATATTGTTGGTTATACTAATTCCTTTGATAGACCCCAAAATATGTGCTTTATGAATATTCCTCCCCAATGCCTCCACCATAATAATAAACAGAAAGGGGGAGTGTGGATCCCCCCACCTTAAACCTCTTGAAGCCTCAAAGTTGTTGGTATTTTTTATGTTTATGTTGTGATTGTCATTGATGGACACACACTTGTATAGAGATCCCCTTTATATGTATGAGCTAGAGCTCAACTGGTATGTTGTACTCTAGTCTTTAGACTATTGGTGATTTTGTAGAATGTGTTTCCCGATCTGAAGCGGCATGACGATCCCAAGCAGTTTGAAGATCTCAACCGGTCCGAGGGAGAAAAGTGGCATAACACATTCTTATCAGTCTTCATTTTTGTCAAATCGGCAACCGGTATTTTGTATGAACCGGTAATACTCTGTGATGAGTTACCAACCGGCATTTTGTGATGAGTTACCAACCCACCAATTGATTGACAGTGCCGACACATTGACGGTGCTTTTTGTGTCGTGTTACTCAGTATTTCTAGATTAATTGAACCTAGGAAATTATAATGTAATCCTATTGGACCGACATGAAATCAGATTCCTTTAAAAGGACATCATGTCTAGGGTTTTGAGTTGTTGTTGTTGTTGTTGAAAGGGTTTATGTTGTGGCTAGGGTTTAAGGTGGTTGTTGAGTTGTTGTAAGAGAGATCTTATCTGAGAAGATCAAGTTGTAACAGAAAGAGATAGAGAAGACTGAAGTAATACTGAAACGCATTAGCAGTGAGCTATACTGGATCTAACCAAGCAGTTTGTGCTATTAGATAGATCAAACACTTGTTGATTACTCACATCTTTGACAAGTCTGTAGCCCTTAACCGGGTAGGCCCAAAAGCCTCTGTAAAATCCTCTAACAAGGTGGTTCACTTCTGTGAATCTAAAATCCTCTAACAAGGTAGTCTTTAATCGGACTTATCTCCTAATAGAGATTGAGATTCCTAACAGGATCTATTCTGGTGAAGAACATTGTAAGACCTTAACCGGTCTGACCTTAACCGGTCTGGTTTCTATTCTGTAGATAGTGACTTGTGAGTTCCATCTCGCTGTGGTTTTTCCCAGTTGGGTTTCCACGTCAAATATCTTGTGTTATGGTTGTATTTCTTTTGTGGGTGAATGCTTTATTTGCATTTTGGTTTGCATGTGTGATAACCGGTCTGTCTGTTAGACTGTTTTACCGATTTATCTTTAGACTATGTAAGTGGTTAAGTATAGATATTTTTGGCATACTAATTCACCCCCCTCTTAGTATTCATCAATTGGTATCAGAGCCTACCTTTCTATAAGTTTAACCACTTGGAAAGAGATATGGGGGAATACACCTTGAGGGAACTTACTCAATGGCTCACTCAGTCTGAGCAAGCCTATGATGATCTTATGGTCAAATACAAGGCATCTCAAGCAAAAAGGAGAGAACATGCAGAGAAGTTGATGGAGCTATCTGAAAGTAGTTCTGAAGATGAAGCTAATATGGAAGCCATGATTGTAGAAGTAAATAAGCTGAATGATTCAAACTCCAATCTGAGAAAGGAGTTGGAAGGACTGACCATCCAGTTTAGTCAAGAGCTTGAGAACCGGAGGAAAGCTGAAGATCAGGTAAAGGACAGAGATCATGAGATCTCCAAATTGAAACAAGAGATTAGTGCTCTGACTGCTTGCCTTCATGAGAGTAGAATGGAAAAGGAAGACATACAAGGAGAACTGAACATAGCCATCTCTAAAAATGTGAGCCTAATGGAGACCAATACTGTTATTTCCAAAGAACTCTCCGAGTCAAAGGAAATACTTGCTAAGTTTAGCAAAAGTACTATCAAGCCAGAGCAAAAGCTTGAGTCATCTAGACCGGTAAAGAATACCAATGGTCTTGGTTTCTCTAGACATGAGGAAGGAGAATCCTTAGGAACAAATGCTGAAGCATCAAAGAAGCAACCGGCACTCAAAGGAAAAGGTAGGCAAAAATTCAAACCTGTTTGCTTTAACTGTCTTAAAGAAGGACACACTGCCAATGTATGTAGGAGCAAAGCCTACAATAATTTTCCATATTTTATCAACAATATCCCTAAATCCAATAAGCTCAATGGTCATTGTTATGCATGCAACAAGTTTGGGCATAGAGCATATGAATGCAGGACTGTCATGAACAATACCGGAAGATATCCTAAGAGGACCCAAGGAGCTAGTCTGGAATCTTTAGTAAATCGGAACCCTAACCGGTTTAATACCTACAATTATCAATCAGGCAACAGTGGTTATCAATCAGCAACCGGATGGAGAGAAAACTATTGGACTTGTCATGGACATGGTCACACTACTGCTACATGCAGAAGGAAGAATGGAAATATGAACAATGGACCTTGGAGAGCACCTGGATTGGTTTGCTATCACTGCAACAAACCAGGTCACATTGCAAGATTTTGCAGAAGCAGAAAGAGTATATCTGATGATATACCGGTCACTCGGAAAGGAGAAGTTGATGTTGAAAAAGTTCAAGCGGACATGAACAAAACCTGGAGGAAGAAACCAACAATGTTGGAAGAGGAACCAGTTTCTACACCTAGTGTGGAAATATCAGAACTGGCAAACTAAGCTCCAAAGAGGCTTAGGGGGAGCAAATGGCGAAATGATTGTGAACCCCCGGTTACACCAGTAAAAGACCTTAACCGGTATGTGATGCCTGTCGCTTGGCAGAAGACCGGAAATGGTAAAAGAGGCAAATTATGGTCTACGCCCTAATAGAGGAGAATTAATGGCGGTAGGTGAGAGACTTGTATAAAAGAATATTTAAAATCATTTCTCACTATTTTTTTTTGAGCGAAGAAAAGTTTTCAAGTGCAGAGCAAAGAAAAGGCAATTTGAACTGAGATTTCAAGAAATTGATAAATCTTGAAGGAGATTCAAATCTAGTTTGCAAGCGGTCGTGGAGAACACAAAGCGGTGATTTGGCAACCGACAGAGAGTGGAGTGAAGCAGAATCAAGAAGCCCTAAATTCGTGTTGTAAAGGTATTTTTCAAGTTCTTGAAATACTCAACAATGGCTTCCGCATCTCATACCAGTTCTAGTACATCCATTGAGTCGGAAAGTTTTATTCAAAGGAAGTCCAAATATAATGCCTTATCACAAGTTTCAGCTGGAGTAATAGTTGAAGAAGGAATTTTAGATTATATTGATTGCAAAATAGAAGACCTAGGGTCTTTAGCTATTCACACCCAGTTAGGTTTATTTTGCGGCAAGGACAAAAATATATCAAACTGGAGTTTAGTATCCTAGAGAAGAAGAAACTCCATAATGCAGTATACTTTTTGGAAGATTTTACGGAGGATCATATCAGGATCATTTTGAGTAGAGTCCATGGTGACAAGATGTACCTGGAGAGGATGCATGATATCACACCTCAAGCAATTCATGTTGTCACCGGTTTTTGCAACACAGGGGAAGTGCCAGCCCTAAGAACGGTAAGCAAAACCGAAATGGCCAAGCTCACCGATTCAACAAGTGACTCACGGGGTATGATAGTTAATCCTATCAAGGATGATCTGGTGAAATACGCCTCCATGGTGATAGGCTATAGAACATTCTCAGCCAACAGGATTAATTATGTATCTGTTGCAGCGGTAAATGCCGCTTACCGCATGATTAAAGAAGACGCATCATTTGACCTATGCACCGGTATGCAGAGGCAACTCCTGTCTAATTTGAAGTCAATTAAACAGGATAATGCACTGAGATTCAAATTCAGACAACTATTGGTTGGGTTGTTTTTCTATTTCCAAGGCTACTTTCCTAGAGTAGGAGATGTCTAGTGGTCTCCTAACCAACCGGTAACCAAGCAGATCAAGGAAAGTATACAAGCCATTGGAACCGGTTACCCTGAAGTACTGAACAAATATTTTGATGAGTTTAGAAGAAAGATGAGTCAAAGGGTAAGGATCTCAGGTGATATTATTAAGAAATATGAAGATGACATCTATTTCACCATTCAGGTGGACAAATGCTTAATGGAGGCTGTTGATCCTAGAATGGAGGAAGTGGAGCCAATGGGCTATGAGGTTATGTATGATATGCTGGAAGGGTATGCCTCAACCCTTATTGCCTTGCCTCTTGATCCTAAGGCTAAAAGGACCAGAACCTACTTGGAGAGGATTGCACCGGCTGAGGAACCATCTATTAAGAAAGGAAAATAACCGGCAGCAAAGAAAGCCAAGGTAGTGCTTGCAGCATCGGCACCGACTACCACTGCAACTCCAAGAGTGACCAAGCGGTCACTTGCAAAGAAGAAACCGGAGGTGACACTGGCAAAAGTCTTTGAAAGAAAAAGGAAGACTAAGACAAATGAACCAGACTCTGAAGAGACCGAGTTTGATGAAAAGCCAAAGAAGGCCAAATAGACAAAGAAAATGAAGAATGAACTGGCAGCATCCGCACCGGTAAATATTGATATCTCCTCATACAAACCTTTGACACATTTTCAAAGGACAGTTAAGAATATTAGGAGAAAATTACTTCATGATTTAGTATATTATTATGATGATTTTAGTGATGAGGAGAAGGAAGAAGTATTATAGGAAATCATTATTTATTTGTGCAAAAATGACCAGTCGCCATCAGAGATTAAATCTCAGACATCGGATTCTTTATTTAAAGCATTGGATAATAAATGGCGCATTGCCATTGAAAACGAACAGGAGATTAGGGAGAAATTCTTTGCATAGTACTTTCCCGACCTCTCAAATTTAGAATTATTTGATGTGTTGGACCAAAATAAAGGACTCTTCTTCACAAGGAGAAGAAGACTCTGGTTGTTGGAAGGAAGAGTTGATGATGTTGAAAAAGACACTCATCAATATATGAATCATGCTATTCAAGCTCACAAAGCACGAATGGTCAACCGGCAAGCAGAAAAAGAACCGGTCATATCCAAATTGGATGAAGTTTTTGATGAAGAAGGAAGCCTAGTTGAAGAACCAATCGACACTATTGATGTCGATGCCCTGTATGTAGAAGATGTCACTCAGGACATACCTTCTGAGGGAACAGAACAGGGGCAACAAGCCGAACAGGGTGGTGAGCAAGCTAAGGACACATAGGAAGAGGCTAAGGAACAGGAAGAGAAGAAGAAGAGGGATGAAGATGATAAAAAGAGAAAAGAGGAAGAGAAGAGAAAAGAGGAAGAGGAGAAATGAAAAGATGAAGAGAAGAAGAAGCAAGAACATGAAAGGAAGAAGAAAGAAGAAGAGGAAAAGGAAGAAAAGAAGAAGAAGGAAGAGGAAGAAAAGAAGAAGAATGAAGAGGAAGAAAAGAAGAAGAAGGAAGATGAAGAGAAGAAAAAGAAGGAAGAGGAAGAAAAGAAGAAGAAGGAAGAGAAAGAGAAAGAAGAGGAGAAGAGGAAAGAAGCAGACAGGAAAAAGAAAGAAGAGGAAGACAAGGAACAAGAATAGAAGAAAGAAGCAAAGAAAAGGAAGAAGGAAGAAGCAGACAAGGCAGCGAAAGAAATGGAGAGCACACAGATGGAGACTCCGAAGGCAACCGGGAGTCAAGCCAAACCGGCTGATATCTCCAGTCCTATCGATCTCCAGTCTGCAAGTGAGTCGGAGCTTATGCAAAGCATCAAGGTTGCTCAAGAGCGCCTTGAGATTATTCGCAGGAAAAAGGAGCATGACATAATTTAGGTGGTTGTAGACACCCTTACCGGTTTAATCCTTGGTACCAATCTTCCTAACACTGAATCATCACTAGCACAGCTCAAACTACTATGTACTGTAGTGGATGATCAGGTGCAGAGCCTGGAAGAAGCAGTTGAGGCAAATGTCAAGAAAGAGCATCAAAAGGCTCTTAACATAGCTCTGGTGAAAAAGTTGAATGAGCTTCGGTCTGAACTGCTGAAAGACCAAAAGGATATAAGGAATGCTTTGGATGAGGGAAACTTGCTACTAAGCAAAATCTGTCAACCTCATCTATTTTGCGATGATGTGCTAGCTCAGAAGCAAAAGCTTCAAATGGACTTACAGTCCTACTTGAGCACATTTAAGCCACCTTATGATTCCTTTGCAATATATGGGCAAACCGTTCACTGGTTCCAGATCCAGTCATCCAAAATGGAGCAAGAGATCAATACATGATCTAGAGATTTGCAGGAGCTACAACTGGTTTTACTTCCACGTCTGCAAATTCTTCAGAAGTGTTATCTGAACCTGGATGCCTTGACAGTTACGCAGGAGCTGAGCACAATTGATGCCATGGAGGAATAGGTTTACCAGATGCAAACAGAAAAAGAAGTAGCCACCTCCTTACTTGAGTCCTAGTCTCTATCCATGAAACAATTTTTGCAGGACTATAAATCGATTTTTGACAAGTATTATTCATTGTTGTCATAAACTTTTTATATATATCAAATGGAAACGGGGTTGTTTAGTGGTACTTTGTCATTGTTGGCAAAGGGGGAGAAGTACTCTATCTATTTTGGAGACAAATAGGGAGAAGTATCTGATTTTTAAATTTTGATATATGTTTTTGATATAAGCTATGTGCTCTGATATCTCAATGTTTATGCTCTGTATGCAAAATTGCTATACATTGTGTTGATTAAGGGATAGTGTATATGCTTAGGGGGAGCAATTTTGTTAATGGCATGTTTTTGTTGTAAAACACTTAGATGTCAAAATTTTATTTTCCTAAGTGTTGCCATCAATGCCAAAGGGGGAGATTGTTGGCATTTTTTATGTTTATGTTGTGATTGTCATTGATGGATACACACTTGTATAGAGATCCCCTTTATATGTATGAGCTAGAGCTCAACCGGTATTTGTTCCAACCGGTATGTTGTACTCTAGTCTTTAGACTATTGGTGATTTTGCAGAATGTGTTTCCCAGTCTGAAGCGGCATGACGATCCCAAGCGGTTCGTAGATCTCAACCGGTACGAGGGAGCAAAGCGGCATAACACATTCTTACCAGTCTTCATTTTTGTCAAACCGGCAATCGGTATTTTGTATGAACCAGTAATACTCTGTGATGAGTTACCAACTGACATTTTGTGATGAGTTACCAACCCATCGATTGATTGACGGTGCCGACACACTGATGGTGCTTTTTGTGTCATGTTACTGAGTATGTCTAGATTCATTGAACCTAGGAAATTGTAATGTAATCCTATTGGACTGACATGAAATCAGATTCCTTTAAAAGGACATCATGTCTAGGGTTTTGAGTTGTTGTTGTTGTTGCTGAAAGGGTTTATGTTGTGGCTAGGGTTTAAGGTGGTTGTTGAGTTGTTGTAAGAGCGATCTTATCTGAGAAGATCAAGTTGTAATAGAAAGAGATAGAGAAGATTGAAGTAATTCTTAAACGCATTAGCAGTGAGCTATACTGGATCTAACCAAGCAGTTTGTGCTATTAGATAGATCAAACACTTGTTGATTACTCACATCTTTGACAAGTCTGTAGCCCTTAACCGGGTAGGCCCGAAAGCCTCCGTAAAATCCTCTAACAAGGTGGTTCACTTATGTGAATCTAAAATCCTCTAACAAGGTAGTCTTTAATTGGACTTATCTCCTAACAAAGATTGAGATTCCTAACAGGATCTATTCTGGTGAAGAACATTGTAAGACCTTAACCGGTCTAGTTTCTACTCTGCAAATAGTGACTTGTGAATTCCATCTCACCATGGTTTTTCCCAGTTGGGTTTCCATGTCAAATATCTTGTGTTATGGTTGTATTGCTTTTGTGGGTGAATGCTTTATTTGCATTTTGGTTTGCATGTGTGATAACCGGTTTGTCTGTTAGACTGTTTTATCGGTTTATCTTTAGACTATGTAAGTGGTTAAGTACAGAGATTTTTGGCATACTAATTCATCCCCCCCCCTCTTAGTATTCATCAGTATCTATCCAGAGATCCATTTATGATCACTGAATATTTTAGAATAGATATGCAATAGAAGATTAATTCCATCCACTGTTTACTGAATCCAAAGGCTTCAAAATATTTGCTCAGGAACCTCCAATCTACCTTGTCATAAGTCATCTTTATATCTAATTTAATTAGCATACTAAAATTCTTTTCCTCTATATCAAGTGAATATCCTCTTGAGCAATTATAATTCCATCTAAAATAGACCTACCAGGTACAAAACCTTATTTCTTCTCCAAGATAATCTGAGGGAGAATTATTTTGAGACGATTTGCAATTGTTTTCACCAAGACTTTGTATAAGGTATTACATGGTGAAATTGGTCTATAGTATTGAAATCCACTAGTAGCTTCCTTATTTGGAATTAAGACTATAAAGGTATTGTTGATTTCTTTTCAAAATCTCCCGCCATTTCTAGTTGCCTCTAGAGCTTCAACCATATCTTGACCAAGAATGTTCAAGAATTTTATATATAAGCTAGCTGGGAAACCATCCGGACCAGGGGCTTTATCTGGATGAATCTTGAAAAGAGTTGAATGAATTTCTTTTTCTATAAATTTGGTCGTCAGTCTTTGGTTTTGTATTACTGAAATCATTTTGGGGATGCTAGATAGTTGTTCTACTTGCTCCACTAAATTGGATCCTTCCCAATTATTGAAAATTTCTTTAAAATACTTGACACTTTCCTTGGCTATTTCTTTTGTCTTGTCAACCATTAGACCTTCCTCAAAGGTAATACTCAAAATCCTATTGACACCTCTTTTGACCTTTGTGCTAGCATGGAAGAATTTTGAATTACTATCCTCAACATCCAACCACATTTCCCTAGATTTATGTCTCCAAAAGACTTCTTCCTTAGCTAATAAGTCTTGATACTTAGCTAGTAACTCTCTTTATTTCTCATATAAATATGAATCCATACCTCTTTTAATGACTTCTTTAGAGGTCTTCAACAACTCATCCTCCACATCCTTTTTCTTTGTGAAAATGTTTTGGAATTTCTCTCTATTCCATTTTATAAGTTTTTGTTTTAATGTTTCATTTTAGAAACAAAAAAAAATAGCTTTTAGCCCTTTAAGGTTTCCTCTCTCCACCAACACTCAATTAGGTCAAAAAAACCTTCACTTTTCATCCACATGTTTTCAAATTTAAAGGGATTATGCATAGGTCTTTTTTCCTCAACAATATCCAGTACCACTAGATAATGGTTTGACCCAGCCTAAGTAACTATTGAAAAAGACATACCACCTTTGAAAGATAGTAGATCACCTTTGAATAAGAACTTGTCTAACTTTTATGCAATATTGCTAAAATCTCAGCGTCATTTTCTTCAAGTGAGAATACCATTACCACACTCAATATCCATCAAATTTTTTTGATTCACCCAATCTCTGAAATCCACTTATGTTTGGAGTTCCCTCTGTATCCCACCTTTTTTTTAGCTAGATGTTGGATTGCGTCAAAATTGCCTCCTATAACTGTATGAGGATAGTCATGAATAGAAAGATGATCATCAATATCACTCCACAAAGCTCTTTTCTTCTCTATCTAAATAGGTCCATAGACATTTATAACTTTGAATCCAAAATTCCTCCTTTAATACTCCTAACAAAACTTGCCATCCAATTGCCTCTCTCTATTATTATTTCCACATCCACCTTTTTTGGGTTCCAAAGAATATCTAGCCCTCTTGAGGCTCTTGTTAATAAGATGAGAGGGGGGGGTGAATCATAAAAACTTAATCCTCAATATATTCAACAAATTCAACCTCTGTAGCTTTAACAGATATATGTAACCAAAATTGTAAAACATGCAAACTTAAGAACACCTAATCATAACAACTCTCATAACACCAGATTTAACGTGGAAACCCAAATAGGGAAAAACCACTATGGGATTTCGGACCCACTAAGAAATATACTCTTCTAGAGTATGCTCGGTTAAAAGAAAATCCTATTAAAGATTAAAAACACATTGCTAGATGTGACCCGGTTAAGGGATTTCCCTCAGATCTGTTAGGATCTTCACCTTGTTAGAGGTGACCTTGTTAAAGGGTTTCAAACACTCAATCAGAAAGTCACCTTGCTAGAGGATTTACAAATAAGACTGTTAAGTCCACTCGGTTAAGAGATTTTTTGTCACTTACAAATAAATAACAGTAATGAGTATGTCTACAACTTTGCATCTAAAATGCTAAAGTAGATTCTTATTTGCTCAATACAATCTAGTCATAGGACTTATCTTGTCCCTCTGTTGGGCTTCTTACTCTATTATTAAAACAGGTCTTCAAGCTTCTGTGCTCGGTAATCACTATGTAGCATCCCTGTGCTTACACTTACCCGCATACATTGTTTATCAACAGTTCCTTATTTATAAACAATTTGCTAATCGCTTAATCTCTTTGATCACATTTCCCATGATCAATCATAGCCATTAGATCTTGAATCTTGACCAAGTTCAATGTATCCTTCGATCTGAAAACATTTTACCTCACCTTGGAACTTGCATACATTTGTTGGAACTTGTGCTAGGGTATTGCGGTTCAATCTAAGATGTAGATCTTCCTGATGATCTTCCATTGCCATAGATCCTTAACAAACTTCATACACGTTGTATCAATCATTTAATCATATCTAGCTCATCAGCTTCCATCATTAAATAGCGCATGTATTCATCCAATGCATTCTGTTATTACTCGGTTGCAACTTAGTAAATACTAAACTTCACTCGGTAGACATTTCGCCTTCATTAACCAATAGCGATAACCTTAGGGTTTACCGACTAGGTTCCTTGCTCAGTAACATAGTATAGTATTAACCTTACAAACAATAGCATATGTAGGATATCAAAACAATCTAAACATCATGATCTCATCATTGTCTAACTCGGTAATAGTTGCCCATTGAATAACTTATTCCTCCCCTTATTCATCACATTCTTTCTGTGTCTTTTACCAACATCTTAATTCTCTTCAAAACATACTTCTTTAGATATGGCAACATCATACTAAATCAGAAAATCAATTTCTTGACATCAATGACAAAATAATATTGTTAAGACAGTAAACATCCTTAATCAGTTATATCCATAATCATCAACAACCTTCTCAATATCCTAATTGAAATGCTAACAATCTCTTATTGTTTGTTATAATGCCAACAATCTCCCCCTTTGGCATTGATGGCAAAACCAATTGATTTGACCTAAAAGATTCGAATTCAGATTGTTGTGATGCTCTCCCTCTGTCAGTAGTCTTCTCCCCCATACATTAGTCTTCTCCCCCTTTGACAACAATGCCAAAAGAAAACTAATACATAATTTCTTCCTGTGTGAAGTAATTCCTTTGCTATTCGGTATCAACTCAGTCTCGGTCAGAGCATTTTGTCTTCAATTCCTGTTCCCTATTTTTATTTCCTGCACACCTTTAGAAAACCTCCTAAAGTGTGTAAATCAACATCAACTCCTAAAAGGTATTCTTTAGAGTCATCAAATTGAGTCTTTCACCGAACTCGGTCAGTGAGTAGAAGATAGGGGTAGGACCCCTAACTTGCTTCTGAGATACTCAAAAGTGTCCCTTGGTAGTGGCTTGGTGAAGATATCTGCTATTTATTCCTTTGAGCTAACATACTCCAACACCACTTTCTTCTCTTGAACTTCTTCTCTAAGATAATGATATTTGATAGAGATGTGCTTTGTCTCAGAGTGCATTACAGGATTCTTTGAAATGTTAATGGTGCTAGTATTATTACAGAATATAGTTACTGGCTCGGTAACTTTCTCATTTATGCCTTCCAACAGTTGTTTGATCCATGCTATATTGGTACAATTCAATGCTGCAGCAACATATTCAGCTTCTACTATTATCTGTGAAATACATCCTTGTTTCTTGCTAAGCCAACTCACTAGTCTTTCTCCTAAAAAGAAAGCTCCACCACTTGTGCTTTTCATGTCATCTATGTTGCCTGCCCAATCAGCATCAGTATAAACTTTTAAATCAAAGTCATTTCCTTTATGATATACTAAGCCATAATCCTCAGTGCCTTTCAAGTATCTAAAAATTCTCTTGATTGTTGTCATATGTGTTTCCTTGGGATCTACATAAAATCTTGCAACTATACCTACTGCATGTGCTATATCTGGCCTGTTGTGAACAACATATTGCAACTTTCCAATCATAGATCGGTAAAGTGTCTCATCAACAGATGCAGATTCATCATTCTTTGATAGTTTACAGTTGGTAGTCATAGGAGTACTTACTGGTTTTGAATCCTCCATTCCAAATTTCTTCAAGATTTCCTTTATGTACTTGGATTGAGTAATGAAAATCTCATCTTTCATTTGCAATATCTGTAAACCTATAAAATACTTTATCTCACCAATTAATGACATCTCAAATTCTTTGCTCATTTCATTTCCAAAGTTCTTGCATAAGGAGTCATTACCACAAAAGATAATATCATCAACAAATATAGCTGAGATTAGTATTCCATTGTCTTCATCATTCTTCATGTACATATTACTATTTTCACTAGTTCTTATAAAACCAATCTTGATTAAATAAGAATGAAATCTCTCATACCATGCTCTAGGTACTTGCTTTAGACCATATAAAGCTTTGTTCAGTTTACATACCTAATCTTTATTCTCTCCTTCAACAAATCCTTCGGGTTGTTCAATAAAAACTTCTTCTTCTAATATACCATTCATAAATGCAGATTTGACATCCATTTGATATACTTTGAAATTCTTGTAAGTAGCATATGCCAACAATGTTCTTACTCCTTCAAGTCTTGCCACAGGTGCAAAATTCTCACCATAATCAATTCCTTCTTCTTGAACATAACCTTTGCAAACTAGTCTTGCTTTATTTCGAATGACCTCACCTTTTTCATTCAGCTTGTTTCTGAAAATCCACTTTGTACCAATTACATTTTTGTCCTTTGGTCTTGGGACCAATGTCCATGTGTCATTCTTCTTGATTTGATCAATCTCTTCTGTCATAGCATTTAACCAATCTTCACTATTAAATGCCTCTTTCACTATCCTTGGTTCAAATTTAGATATCAGACATGTGTTCTGTCTCAGTTTGTTCCTTGTCATCACTGGATCATTCTTATCTCCTATAATCTGACTTGATGCATGATTCCTTCTGACATACTTGGCTAATATAGGCTCGGTAGATTCTGTATGATCTTCTTCATCACTCGGTAACTGGATATTCTCTTCATTTCCTTCAGCAATTTTCTCGGTAGGACTTCTCAGTTGAACATATACAAATCCTTCATAATCTTCTAGTTCTTTGGAGCTTCTTTCATCATTTCTTTCTGCAAATTCATCAATTTTCACATTTGCACTTTCTACTATTTTGTTAGATGATTTGATTAGACATTTAAATGCTTTGCTTCTAGAAGAATAACCAAGAAATGTTCCTTCTTCACTTTTCTGATCAAACTTACCATTTATGTCATCTTTGTGAACATAGCATCTACTTCCAAAGATTTTAAAATAACTTACATTAGGTTTCTTGTCATACCAAACTTCATATGGTGTCTTCAAAGTTCCTTTCTTCAGTTGTACTCGGTTCAAGGTGTAAACAGCAGTTCTTATTGCTTCTCTCCAAAAATTTTGTGGTACTTTCTTTTCAATCATCAAGGTGCTGGCACAATCCACAATAGATCTATTTCTTCTCTCAACAATTCCATTTTGTTGTGGAGTTCTCGGTGCAGAGACTTGTCTTTTTATACCATGATCATTGTAGAATAAGTTGAACTCATCAGAAGTGAACTCTCCTCCTCTATCAGATCTAAGACATTTCAGTTGTCTTCCTATTTCATTTTTAACTCTTGCCTTGTACCATTTAAACATTTGAAAAGCTTCTGATTTTTCTTTTAAAAACATTACTCACATCATCCTTGAGTAATCATCCATAAATAATATGAAATACTTATCACTATAATAACTCTGAACTTTCATAGGACCACAAAGATCAGTATGCACAAGATCTAAAACTCCCTTAGAAGTGTAGGACTTACTTGTAAAGCTTGATCTTATCATCTTACCCATCTGGCATCCTCGGCATATAGCATTCTTAGGTTTCTCAAGACTCGATAGACCTCTTACTCGGTGCTTCTTGCTTATTTTGATCAGATTATCAAAATTTACATGACAAAACCTTTTATGCCATAACCAGGTATCATCTATCTTTGCATATAGACACTTATTCCGAGTTGAGTCAAGGTGAAATGTGTTACCTTTTGTTTGTGTCCCGATAGCTGCTAACTTTCCATGCTTGTCATGAACTTTGACAATTTCTTTTTGAAACTCTATTCGGTATCCTGTATTGTTTAGCTATAGTACACTCAACAAATTTTATTTCAAACCTTCAACCCAATAAACATCATTACATTTAGCATTGTCAAGAAGAAGTGTTATAGATCCTTTACCTCTTACTGGACATGGTGCATCATTACCAAATCTTACATAACCTCCATCATAATCTTCTAATATAACAAACTTGTGTTTATCACCTGTCATGTGATGTGAGCATCCACTATCTATGATCCAAGAATCATTAGTATTTATGTGAGATATTAAAGCTTTTTCTTCATACCTTTCTTCGTCTGATCCATCTTTGATAGCCACATAAACAACTTCTTTTGTATCATTTTCATTTGATTTGTCATCATTAGATTCCTCATCAGCTATTAGACATGTCTTTTTATCTCTTCTTCTGAAGTCTCAATGTCCTCTGTAATGATTATCTTTCTGTCTGTCATCTCGGTAATCTCTCTTTTCACTGGATTCTTTGTCAGGACAATTAGAAGCCATATGTCCTATTCTATCATAGTTAAAACATTTCAAAGGCAACTTTCCTTTGTACTTACCTTTTCCTCTCGGTAGCCCTCTGGCTAATAGTGCTTCAAACTCTTCTTGCTTTCTGATTTCTTCATAAAGTTTGTGTACCTCCTCCATGTTTTTGTGAAATCTTTCACTTGCTCCACTATGATTCCCTTCAGAATACTTATACTTTCTTTCATTGTAATCATCAGATTCATCAAGATGAAAATAACTAAATGCAGACTCAACTTTATTTACCGAAGACCCACTGTTATCAAAGTTACTTAACTCAAATGCATGTAGCTTACCAATAGTAGCATCCAAAGAAACTGGCATATTGGGTACAGACCTCAATTCATTGATTGCAGAGACTCGGATTGCATAAGCAGGTAGAAGGTTTCTTAATAACTTACTTGTGACATCCTTCTCTTCAATGGTTCCTCCTGCTCCTTTGATTTGATTGACAATCTCCTTTAACCTTGTACTGTACTGGGTTATGTTCTCACCTTCATTCATTCTCATAGATTCAAGTTGTCCTCTTAGACTGTCCACTTTTGCTCTTTGAACATGTTCATCACCACCATACACAGATATGAGCTTGTCCCACATTGCCTTGACATCATTGCAGCCTTCTAGATCATTGAACTCTGAGTCGGTCAATGCAGATGTTATTTCAATCATTGCTTGAATATGTTCTTGCTTTTCCTTTATCTCTTCCATTGTCAATGGATAGGTGCTAGGTGTAATGAAATCATTCTCCAGATAATATACAACATATTCTCCAATTCCTAATAGGTGCAGCTTCATCCTTTTCTGCCATGTAGAGAAACTTGACTTGTTCAGCTTCAGTGCATCTCTCTTATACATCTTTGGATCTTTTCCTCAAGTATCTTTAAACTTTTCTTCCGGAGTCCAAAGCTCTGATACCAATTGTTAGTAAGATGAGAGGGGGGGGTGAATCATACAAACTTAATCCTAAATATATTCAACAAATTCAACGTCGGTAGTTTTAACAAATATATGTAACCAAAACTGTAAAACATGCAAACTTAAGAACACATAATCATAACAACACTCATAACACCAGATTTAATGTGGAAACCCAAATAGGGAAAAACCACTGTGGGATTTCGGACCCACTAAGAAATATACTCTTCTAGAGTATGCTCGGTTAAAAGCAAATCTTGTTAAAGATTACAAACACATTGCTAGATGTGACCCGGTTAAGGGATTTCCCTTAGATCTGTTAGGATCTTCACCTTGTTAGAGGTGACCTTGTTAAAGGGTTTCAAACACTCAATCAAAATGTCACCTTGCTAGAGGATTTACAAATAAGACTGTTAAGTCCACTCGATTAAGAGATTTTCTATCACTTAAAAATAAATAACAGTAATGAGTATGTCTGCAACTTTGCATCTAAAATGCTAAAGTAGATTCTTATTTTCTCAATACAATCTAGTCATAGGACTTATCTTGTCCCTCTGCTGGGCTCCTTACTCTATTATTCAAACAGGTCTTCAAGCTTTTGTGCTTGGTAATCACTATGTAGCATCCTTATGCTTACACTTGCCCGCATACATTGTTTATCAACAGTTCCTTATTTATAAACAATTTGCTAACCGCTTAATCTCTTTGATCACATTTCCCATGATCAATCATAGCCATCAAATCTTGAATCTTGACCAGGTTCAATGTATCCTTCGATCTGAAAACATTTTACCTCGCCTTGGAACTTGCATACATTTCTTGGAACTTGTGCTAGGGTATTGCGGTTCAATATGAGCTGTAGATCTTCCTACCGATCTTCCATTGCCATAGATCCTTAACAAACTTCATACACGTTGTATCAATCATTTAATCATATCCAGCTCATCAGCTTCCATTATTAAATAACGCATGTATTCATCCAATGCATTCTATTATTACTCTGTTGCAACTTAGTAAATACTAAACTTCACTCGGTAGACATTCCACCTTCATTAACCAATAGCGATAACCTTAGGGTTTACCGACTAGGTTCCTTAGGGTTTACCAACTAGGTTCCTTGCTCAGTAACATAGTATAGTATTAACCTTACAAACAATAGCATATGTAGGATATCAAAACAATCTAAACATCATGATCTCATCATTGTCTAACTCGGTAATAGTTGCCCATTGAATAACTTATTCCTCCCCTTATTCATCATATTATTTATGTGTCTTTTACCGACATCTTAATTCTCTTCAAAACATACTTCTTAAGATATGGAAACATCATACTAAATCAGAAAATCAATTTCTTGACATCAATGAAAAAATAATATTGTTAAGACAGTAAACATCCTTAATCAGTTATATCCATAATCATCAACAACCTTCTCAATATCCTAATTGAAATGCTAACAATCTCTTATTGTCTGTTATAATGCCAACAGCTCCTTCATCTTGGACTTCTATACCTCTCCAAAACCCTAACCCCTTTTTAAACATTTCCATTTCCTCTTTATTCAATTTGGTTTCTTGTAGAAAGACCACCTCTGCTTGAATTTTTTTAAACCACGCTTAATTAAGCGCTTTTTGTTAGGGACATTGAAGCCCCTAACATTCCAAGTGAGGAGCTTCATATTTCCTTGGGAAGAATCTTTCCCTTCCCCACATTCAGCAATGATGTTATCTTTGTTTGATTTATAGAAATTCCATCCTTTATCCGAAGTTTAGCCAGCAATTTCCTTCCTCTTTTGTTCATGTTGGATTTCCCACAATCATGATTATCCCTCTGAGGGAAGCATAGACATAACCCCATGCACTCCTAAACATCATCTTCTCCCACTTTAGGATCCCGATCTTCTACAAAATTTCATGTTCCATTTCTTCAATTCCCTCATTTTCCAAGACTTTCTAAATCATTTTGAAATTGGCTTCTTTATAAGCATTCAAGTTGTTATTAGTTGAGGGGGATAAACCTAAAAAGTTGCACACTACTTCTAATTTTGTAGGTTTGTTACCAAACTTTGGGTTTTCCATATAAGTTAAAGGAACTTTCTCCTCAACTGACCCCCCTTCCTGAAGCCCACTATTATTTGTAATCTTATTGCTCCTCTCTTTGGAAAAGTTAGAATCAAATCTTGTCTCTGAGATGCTTTTACTGGCCATATCATTATTTTATTTATTTATTAGGATATTCATCTTCATATTAATCTCAACACTCAGGGCTTCACTATCCTTCTTAAGATCATTTAATTCTTCAAGAGGTGTCACTCAAACTACTTTTTGCTCTGGATTAATGGGTTCCCTTATAGAATTCACTACATCCTTTGATGGAATTCTACTTGGGAATGTTGAATTCCTATCACCTTCAATAGTTTTTAACATTGGGCTCCTCCTTCCATCAAAGCACTTGTCATGATTTAATATAGGTGATTCCATTACTTGATGGGAATGAGAGACCATTTTAAAACCCTGATTCTGTAAAATTGTTTGAAGGTTATCCTTTTATTTATCTCCTGAGGTTTAAGTGTTGGTCCCTTCTACATCAATCAAACCCCTACCTATCTTTGCTTAATCCTCATCGTTTCTCAAATCTAGTTTTAAAATAGTAGTGTTCTCTGACTCATATGTCTTTTTGGAGCTCCCTATTTTCATGGCTTCCCTCATCAAACATTTTCTTGAGATTATGTCCTTCAACACCTCAATTCTCTGAGTCCATTTGCCAAACTCCAACAAAAATTTTGTCTTTATAGATACCCATATTTGAATCAATTTCTACAAATAAATTGGCTACATCTCCTAATTTCTCATTCAACAAATCCTCTTCTATGCCTAATAAAGTTCCCAGAGCATCACCTATTCTGGTTAAAGCCTCCAAATGCTAGAATTGTGACGAAAGCCCAATCAAGCTTATCCATATTTATTTTCTAGTAAATTGATGTTTGCTATAATTAACACTAGGATTCCAATTTATCCTATTGAAACTAGAACCTTTGAAAAAATCTGGAACACCAAATAGCAAATCCATTTTTAGATTACTATCTATGCATTCTATTAAAAAAATCATTTTGCAAAGAGCGGATGCATGACTTGCCTAGGAAAGATTCTTTCCACCATGTCATAATTTCCTCCTTCGATCCATTTGATCCATTCCACTTCACAAATAACATCCTTTCCTTCAAGCTTTTTGCAGATGTTTTCAAGAGATTAGGGGGTAACACAATCATTTTACTCCCAAATCTCTTAACTTGTTGTGAGTTTGATTTTTTCTAGACTCCATTTGCTCCTCTATTAAATCGGGGCTCCTCTATTCCAGGGTTTGAAATTCCCTTGTCCATTTCTAAACCGATTCTGAAATATGTTATCTCTCATCAAATCTTTTTGAGTCCAAGAATCGTGTCTGAATTCTCCATTGCCACCCAATCTACCCTTCCCATTCTGGAATCCATTTCGATTTCTATTAGGGTTTTCCTTCTCTCTAATCTGTGCTTTCTCGGGATTTTTCACCCCAAGCAGAATGCAATTTGCCCCTATAGCCACCATATTGTTCCTTGGGATAGTCACTAACCCAACCCTACATAACTTATAGATCTCAATGAAGAATCCTGCCCTCTCCATGGCCCCTGTTGCAGAGGCTCACGATGCACCATTTTTTTATTTGGTCCAATTTTATAATTAATTAGAATATATTATTAAAATATAATAATTTATTAAAATTAGAATTAGAATTTTATTAGTACCTATTGTTAGGCTAGTACTATTGCAATCGGTTGCACCCAATTTTCATTAACTCATTGTTATTCAATTGCTTTTCCACCAAGTATATCTATGAACTTTTTCTTTCGATGTTTATTTTTTAATTTTTAAATAGTTAGATGCATGATTTTTAAGTTTTAAAATCACAGAAATTATTTTTCTTTAATCTAATTGGCTCAAATGATTTTCATCTTATTACCGAAATTCCTGGATCCACTTTCTACATGTAATGCCCGCCAAAATACCCTAGAGAAACTAAACATCTAATATGCAAATGGAGATAAAAAAAAATTATTAACATCTATTAACAACTAACGTAACCCATAACATCTCCATTTAACTACATTCATTTACCATTTACCCATTATGAACATGCATCAGTACACATTTCACTAATTAATGCAAGCGGAAATAACATAACATCATTAATGTTTCCCTGGGGTACTTTAATGTCATTACTTAATGAACTACCATAATGACATTCTACTTGCACGACAGACACATTCCATCTATAATAAAATGCATCATTTTAAATTTCCTAACCATAAGATATGCAACCTACCAAATTATCTATCCATCATGATATGCATGCCATTCTACCATTTTACTAACATATTACATTCCTTCTTTAAAAAAAGCAAGACAACCCCATATTCCTACATTCATTTTATGCACCAAATCTAAATGTGTTTTAACCCATCATTTCCTATCTACATGCTCTTATCCTTTTCCATGATAATGCAATCCTAATGCATGGGTATGATCCATCCTTACTAATCCATTTAAACATACTTCAATCACATCTATTAAGATTATCTACTCATAATGTATAAACTATAATTCATTCTTCAATCCACATGATAAATTAATTCCCTCATTTCTTTACTTAATCATGAGCAAGCAAAACATCACACTATTACTTCAATCATAAAGTTCATTTACTAACTTACAAACATATAATTATATAAATTCATTACTTTCAATATAAGTACATGGCATACATCATATACAAGTCATTTACTATCTATCTAGCATGATATACCTTCCATTACTATACAAATCAATCCATTTCCTATTAGCTTCATCCTAAAGCCTCAATACCCTTTGATGCTCTGCAAAAAGGAATGGTTAGGATAACAAACACAAACAACAAGTAAGAAACCAATTGTTAATGTTATAAAATCAAAGATCAAACACTATCCTAAGCAAGCATATCAAGAGAGAAACTAAAAGAAAAATAGAGAGCTTAACAAAGAAAATAAATTCTCTAAGACATCTCCAAATGCCTTCCACTATGCTTGTAGCTTATCCTCCCTTGTTCCTCTCCTCTCCAAGTTCCCAAATGAGTGTAGCTCTCAGTAGCTTTTTGCACTATTCTGGATGTCTTATGGAGGTTCAAGATTATAGAATGGATGACTATGAGAATGCAAATATGAAAAAGCTAAAATGATATATTATGTAATTATTTAATATTAATTTTATCCCAAAATGACAAATATAGATGATTATGCTAAATGCTCTCTAAAATTCACTATAAGTTAGATGCATACAAGTTTTGGGGATTATAGATGTGCTTGAGGATTTGACAATGAGGAATGTGAGCTCTATTTATAGGTAAAATGGACAAATGGATGGTTGAGATTGAGTAAACTCATCAAGGGTTAGGATTGAGGGGTTTATGATCCATGTGAGGGATTTCAATCCAAAGAGGGAATAAGCATTAAATTCTTGACATGACTTTAGGGTTAACTTGGGAGGTAAAGTTAATGTTGAGTTGAAAGAATAAAGCCATTATCCAATAAATAATGTCTTTATCCAATGGATAAACTCTTTGTTGGCAATATTGCATTATAACAGACAATGAAAGATTGTTGGCATTTCATAAGGATATTGAGAAGGTTGTTGATGATTATGGATATAACTGATTAAAGATGTTTTACTATCTTGATATTATTATTTTGTCATTGATGTCAAGAAATTGATTTTCTAATTCAGTATGATGTTGCCATATCTTGAGAAGTATGATATGAAGATTATAAAGATGTCGGTAAAAGACACAAGAAAGAATATGATGAATAAGGGGATGAATAAGGTATTCAATGGGTCACTACTACCGAGTCAGACAATGATGAGATCATGATGTTTTAGATTGTTTTAACATCATACATATGTTGTAAATTGTAAAGGTTAATACTATACTATGTTATCAACCAAAGAACCTAGTCGGTAAACCCTAAGGAACCTAGTCGGTAGACCCTAAGGTTATCGCTATCAGTTAATGAAGGAAGAATCTCTACCGAGTGAAGTTTAGTATTCATCGAGTTATTACTGAGTTGTAACCGAGCTATAACAGGATGCATTAAATGTTTACATGCGGTATTTAATGAAGGAAGCTGATGAGCTAGAGAGGATTAAATGATTGGTAAGCCGTGGAAGAAGTTTTTTAACGAATCTAAGGCAATGAAAAGTTGGCATGAAGATCTACAGCTTAGATTGAACCACAATACCCTGGCACAAGTTCCAAGACTAGTATGCAAGTTCCAAGGTGGGGTAAAACATTTTCAGATCAAAAGATGCATTGAACCTAGACAAGATTGAAGATCTAATGGCTATGATTGATCATGGGAAATGTGATCAAGGAGATTAAGCGGTTATCTAATTGTTTATAAATAGGAAATTGTTGATAAACAATGTATGCGGGCAAGTGTATGCACAGGGATGCTACATAGTGATTACCGAGCACAGAAGCTTGAAGACCCGTTTGAATAATAGAGTATAGAAGCCCAGCAGATAGACAAGATTAGTTCTATGTCTAGATTGTATTGAACAAATAAGAATCTGCTTTAGCATTTTAGATGTGAAGTTGCAGATAGATTTTTATTACTGTTATTTTGTGAAAGTGATAGAAAATCTCTTAACCGAGTGGACTTAACAGTCTTATATGTAAATCCTCTAGCAAGGTGACATTCTGATTGAGTGTTTGAAATCCTTTAACAAGGTCACTTCTAACAAAGTGAAGATCCTAACAAATCTGAGGGAAATCCCTTAACCGGGTCACATCTAGCAATGTGTTTGTAATCTTTAATAGGATTTGCTTTTAACCGAGCATACTCTAGAAGAGTATATTTCTTAGTGGGTCTGAAATCCCACAATGGTTTTTCCCTATTTGGGTTTCCACGTTAAATCTGGTGTTATGAGGTTTATATTTTTCATATTCTTTTGAGTTTGCATGTTTAACAGTTTTGGTTATATTGCTGATATATATGTTACCGAGGTTGAATCTGATGTTTTTATGGATGATTAAGTTTGTATGATTCACCACCCCCCCCCCTCTCATCTTGTTGGCTATTGGATATGTACTTATATTAAGTATCAGAACTATCAATTGGTATCAGAGCTTTGGACTCCGGAAGGAAAGTTTAAAGGCACTTGAGTTAAAGATCCAAAGATGTATAAGAGGGATGCACTGAAGCTGAACAAGTCAAGTTTCTCTACATGGCAGAAAAGGATGAAGTTACATCTATCAGGAGTTGGAGAATATGTTGTATACTATCTGGAGAATGATTTTGTTGCACCGAGCACTTATCCATTGACTATGGAAGAGATAAGGGCAAAGCAAGAACATATTCAAGCAATGATTGAAATAACATCTGCATTGACCAATTCAGAGTTTAATGATCTAGATGGCTGCAATGATGCAAAGGCAATGTGGGATAAGCTCATATCAGTATATGGAGGAGATGAACATGTTCACAGAGCCAAAGTAGATAGTCTGAGAGGACAACTTGAATCTATGAGGATGAATGAAGGTGAGAACATAACTCAGTACAGTACAAGACTAAAGGAGATTTTCAATCAAATCAAAGGAGTAGGTGGAACTATTGAAGAAAAGGATATAACAAGTAAGTTGTTGAGAACCCTTCTACCAGCTTATGCAATCTGAGTCTCTGCAATCAATGAATTGAGGTATGTACCTAATATGTTAGTTTCTTTAGATGCTACTATTGGTAAGCTACATGCATTTGAGTTAAGTAATTTTGATAACAGTGGATCTTCGGTAAATAGAGTTGAATCTGCATTTAGTTCTTTTCATCTTGATGAATCTAATTATTACAATGAAAGAAAGTATAAGTACTCTGAAGGAGATCACGGTGGAGCAAGTGAAAGATTTTGGAAGAACATGGAAGAGGTACACAAACTGTATGAAGAAATCAGAAAGCAAGAAGAGTTTGAAGCACTATTAGCCAAAAGGTTACCGAGAGGCAAAGGTAAGTATAAAGGAAAACTACCTTTGAAATGTTTCAATTGTGACAAGATAGGACATATGGCTTCTAACTGTCCTGACAAATATTTTACTGAAAGAAGAGATTACCGAGATGATAGATAGAAAGATAATCATTGCAGAGGACACCGAGACTTCAGAAGAAGAGATAGAAAGACATGCTTAATAGCTGATGAGGAATCTAACGATGATAAATTAGATGAGACTGATATAGATGAAGTAGTTTATGTGGCTATCAAGGATGGATCAGATGAAGAAAGGTATGAAGAAAAATCCCTAATATCTCACATAAACACTAATGATTCTTGGATTATAGATAGTGGATGCTCACATCATATGATAGGAGATAAACACAAGTTTGTTATATTAAAAGATTATGATGGAGGCTATGTTAGATTTGGTAATGATGCACCATGTCCGGTAAGAGGTAAAGGATCTATAACACTTCTTGATAATGAAAGATGCAATGATGTTTATTGGGTTGAAGGTTTGAAATACAATTTGTTGAGTGTAGCACAGCTAAACAACACAGGTTACCGAATAGAATTTCAGAAAGGAATTGTCAAAGTTCGTGACAAAAATGGAAAGTTAGCTGCTACCGGGACACAAACAAAAGGTAATACATTTCACCTTGACTCAACTTGGAATAAGTGTTTGCATGCAAATATTGATGATACCTGGTTATGGCATAAAAGGTTTTGTCATGTCAATTTTGATAATATGATCAAAATAAGTAAGAAGCACAGAGTAAGAGGTCTACCGAGTCTTGGAAAACCTGAGAATGCTATGTGTCGAGGATGCCAGATGGGTAAGATGACAAGATCAAGCTTTACAAGTAAGTCTTACACTTCTAAGGGAATTTTAGATCTAGTGCACACTCATCTTTGTGGTCCTATGAAAGTTCAAAGTTATTATGGTAATAAATATTTCATATTATTTGTGGATGACTATTCAAGGATGATGTCAGTAATGTTTTTAAAATCAAAATCAAAAGCTTTTCAAATGTTTAAATGGTACAAGGCAAGAGTTGAAAATGAAATAGGAAGACAACTGAAATCTCTTAGATCAGATAGAGGAGGAGAGTTCACATCTGATGAGTTCAACTTATTTTGCAATGATCATGGTATTAAAAGACAAGTCTCTACACTAAGAACTCCACAATATAATGGAATAGCTGAAAGAAGAAATAGATCTATTGTGGATTGTGCTAGAACACTGATGATTGAAAAGAAGGTGCCACAAACATTTTGGAGAGAAGCAATAAGCATAGTTGTTTACACCTTGAATCGAGTTCAATTGAAGAAAGGTACTTTGAAGACACCATATGAAATATGGTATGATAAGAAACCTAATGTTAGTTATTTTAAAATCTTTGGAAGTAGATGTTACGTTCATAAAGATGATAGAAATGGCAAGTTTGATCAGAAAAATGAAGAAGGAATGTTTCTAGGTTACTCTTCTAGAAGCAAAGCATTTAAATGTCTGATCAAATCATCTAACAAAATAGTAGAAAGTGCAAATGTGAAAATTGATGAATTTGCAGAAAGAAATGATGAAGGAAATTCCAAGGAACGAGAAGACTATGATGAATTTGTCTATGTTCAACTGAGAAGTCCTACCGAGAAGATTGTTGAAGAAAATGAAGAGAATATCCAGTTACTGAGTGATGAAGAAGATCATACAGAGCCAACCGAGCCTGTATTAGCCAAGTATGTCAGAAGACATCATACACCAAGTCAGATTATAGGAGATAAGGATGATCCAATGATGAAAAGGAACAAACTGAGATAGAACACATGCTTGATATCTGAATTTGAACCGAGAATAGTAAAAGAGGCATTTAACAGTGAAGATTGGGTAAATGCTATGACAGAAGAGATTGATCAAATCAAGAAGAATGACACATGGACACTAATCCCAAGACCGAAGGACAAAAATGTAATCGATACAAAGTGGATTTTCAGAAACAAGCTAAATGAAAAGGGTGAAGTCATTCGAAACAAAGCAAGACTAGTTTGCAAAGGTTATGCTCAAGAAGAAGGAATTGATTGTGGTGAAACTTTTGCACCTGTTGCTAGACTTGAAGGAGTTAGAACATTGTTGGCCTATGCTACTTTCAAAAACTTCAATATATATCAAATGGATGTCAAATCTGCATTTCTGAATGGAATATTAGAAGAAGAAGTTTTTATTGAACAACCTGAAGGATTTGTTGAAGACAATAATAAAGATCAGGTATGTAAATTGAACAAAGCTTTATATGGTTTGAAACAAGCACCAAGAGCATGGTATGACTGCACTCTTATTTGATTAAGATTGGTTTTATAAGGACAAGTGAGAACAGCAACATGTACATGAAGAATGATGAAAATGGAATACTGATCTCACCCATATTTGTTGATGATATTATATTTTGTGGAAATGACTCTTTATGCAAGAACTTTGGAAATGAAATTAGCAAAGAATTTGAGATGTCATTAATCGGTGAGATAAAGTATTTTATAGGTTTACAGATACTGCAAATGAAAAATGGGATTTTCATTACTCAATCCAAGTACATAAAGGAAATCTTGAAGAAATTTGGAATGGATGATTCAAAACTAGTAAGTACTCCTATGACTACCAACTGCAAATTATCAAAGAATGATGAATCTGCATCTGTTGATGAGACACTCTACCGATCCATGATTGAAAAACTACAATATGTTGTTCACAGCAGACCAGATATAGCACATGTAGTAGGTATAGTTGCAAGATTCTCTACAGATCCTAAGGAAACACACATGACAACAATCAAAAGAATTTTTAGATACTTGAAAGGCACAGAGGATTATGGCTTAGTATATCAGAAAGGAAATGATTTTGATTTAAAAGTTTATACTGATGCTGATTGGGCAGGCAACATTGATGACAGGAAAAGCACAAGTGGAGGAGCTTTCTTTTTAGGAGAAAGACTAGTGAGTTGGCTTAGCAAGAAACAAGGATGTGTTTCACAGTCAACAGCAGAAGCTGAATATGTTGTTGCATCATTGAATTGTACCAACATTGCATGGATCAAACAACTGTTGGAAGGTATAAATGAGAAAGTTATCGAGCCAGTAACTATATTCTGTGATAATACTAGTGCCATTAATATTTCAAAGAATCCTGTTATGCACTCTAAGACAAAGCACATATCTATCAAATATCATTATCTTAGAGAAGAAGCTCAAGAGAAGAAAGTGGTGTTGGAATATGTTAGCACAAAGGAGCAAATAGCAGATATCTTCACCAAGCCACTACCAAAGGACACTTTTGAATATCTCAGAAGTAAGTTAGGGGTCCTACCCCTATCTTTTACTCACTGACCGAGTTCAATGAAAGTATCAATCCGATGACTAATGAATGTCTTTTGGGAGTTGATGTTGAGTTATACACTTTAGGATGTTTTCTAAAGGTGTATAGGACATAATACAGGAAATATTACAGGGAATAGGAATTGGAGACAAATGCTCTGACCGAGACTTGGTTGATACACAAATAGCAGGAAATAACTTCTTATAGAAAGAAATTATGTTTTAGTTCTTTACTTTTTGGCATTGTTGTCAAAGGGGGAGAAGACCTACAAAGGGGGAGAAGACTACTATGAAGGAAATATGACTGAGAGAAGACCTATCAGGGGAGAAGACTAAGAGAAAACTACAGATTGGAAAGAAGACAGAAATGAGCAGAAGTCTAATGTATGGGGGAGAGCATTTCAGCATTTCAGAATCACAGCAATCCGAATCTTTTAAGGTCAAATCAATTGGTTTTGCCATCAATGCCAAAGGGGGAGATTGTTGGCAATATTGCATTATAACAGACAATGAAAGATTGTTGGCATTTCATAAGGATATTGAGAAGGTTGTTGATGATTATGGATACAACTGATTAAAGATGTTTTACTATCTTGATATTATTATTTTGTCATTGATGTCAAGAAATTGATTTTCTAATTCAGTATGATGTTGCCATATCTTGAGAAGTATGATATGAAGATTATAAAGATGTCGATAAAAGACACAGGAAAGAATATGATGAATAAGGGGATGAATAAGGTATTCAATGGGTAACTACTACCGAGTCAGACAATGATGAGATCATGATGTTTTAGATTGTTTTAACATCATACATATGTTGTAAAATGTAAAGGTTAATACTATACTATGTTATCAACCAAAGAACCTAGTTGATAAACCCTAAGGAACCTAGTCGGTAAACCCTAAGGTTATCGCTATCAATTAATGAAGGCGGAATGTCTACCGAGTGAAGTTTAGTATTCACCGAGTTGTTACCGAGTTGTAACTGAGCTATAAAAAAATGCATTAAATGTTTACATGCGGTATTTAATGAAGGAAGTTGATGAGCTGGAGCAGATTAAATGATTGGTAAGTCGTGGAAGAAGTTTGTTAACGAATCTAAGGCAATGAAAAGTCGGCATGAAGATCTACAGCTCAGAATGAACTGCAATACCCTAGCACAAGTTCCAAGACTAGTATGCAAGTTCCAAGGTGGGGTAAAACGTTTTTAGATCAAAAGATGCATTGAACCTGGACAAGATTGAAGATCTGATGGCTATGATTGATCATGGGAAATGTGATCAAGGAGATTAAGCGGTTATCTAATTGTTTATAAATAGGAAACTGTTGATAAATAATGTATGCAAGCAAGTGTATGCGCAGGGATGCTACATAGTGATTACCGAGCACAGAAGCTTGAAGACCTGTTTGAATAACAGAGTATAGAAGCCCAGCAAATAGACAAGATTAGTTCTATGTCTAGATTGTATTGAACAAATAAGAATCTGCTTTAGCATTTTAGATGTGAAGTTGTAGATAGATTTTTATTACTGTTATTTTGTGAAAGTGACAGAAAATCTCATAAACGAGTGGACTTAACAGTCTTATATGTAAATCCTCTAGCAAGGTGACATTCTGATTGAGTGTTTGAAATCTTTTAACAAGGTCACATCTAACAAAGTGAAGATCCTAACAGATCTGAGGGAAATCCCTTAACCGGGTCACATCTAGCAATGTGTTTGTAATCTTTAATAGGATTTGCTTTTAACCGAGCATACTCTAGAAGAGTATATTTCTTAGTGGGTCCAAATTTCTTAGTGGATTTGATGATAACGCACAAGAAGCTCTTTCACTTTCATATCTTCTGTCTTCCATCCCCCTTTCTTGATTGACTTCCACCGTCCTTCTCGAGTCCGCGTAGCCCGCTGTCACATGACTGAGTATAATGACACACCAAAAACATTTGCATTTCATATAGTTACACCTGCATCACCACATATAAGCATTTCATACATACATATAGATATCACAATTGCATCACATCCTGCATACAACACATGTTAGCACATCTCACATTTTCATTATGTAAATAATCATTTGCATTATCATATTCATTTGCATTACATACATTCACATTTGCATCATGCATCATATATACAACATAAAAGAACAAAAATATATTGCATTGCATCATATAAGCATCCATTCAAATAAGAAACATCTCATCACATAAGGTACACATGCATATAGCTGCCGCAAAAATGAATCATCTCATATATAATCAAAATATGTCATGATACAATGATGTCAAAAGAATCATATGGCTACAAAAGAATCACCCGCAGGTGTCTACAATACAAAAAAATGATACATATACTGATACAATGGGGAGCCCTCTATGGCTATGATGAACTCCCTCCCTCGGAGCCGCCTGGCCTCGACGGAGTCTAAGCTGTAGATGGACCCACTCCAGGATCCCCCTGTCTCTCTGGTGGTGGTGGAGGACCCATAACCCCACCGCTGGATGCCTGCCTCCTGCAACTCCCTCCCGTAGCCGTCGCTGTGCGCGACGATCTATGGAAGCTCCTCGCCCGCTGATCTGCTGGCACGGCAGCATAGTACAGATCCCTCCAATAGGCGATCTCCTCTCCGGCTCGCAGCACATATGCGTAGCCTGCCCCTGCATCCTCTGATGCCCGCCTCCCCGCCCTCAAAGTTGTCTCGGCCTCAGTATATCTCTGGATGGCCTGGTCCCTCTCTCGCTCTGTGTCCCTGAGCCTAATCCTGAGGTGATCCCTCTCCCGCACCAAATCCTCAATCTCATCTGCCTGGCCCTGGCAGATCTCTCGCAGCCTCAACAGCTCATCCTCCTCAGGATCTCCGCCCTCAGCCTCTGCCTGTGGCTCCTCCTCTACAGGTGCTTGTCCCTGTGCCTCTGCCTGCACCTGTCTAGGTTCCTGAATAGGTCCCTGTGCCTGTATCTGTCCCTGTCCCTGCACCTGTCCAGGTCCCTGTCTAGGACCCTGTGCTGCTGGTACCTGTAGGGGTACTCCACCCCGACCCCTCACCACCACCTGGGCTGGTCTCTCCTGTCCTCCCTCCCTCCGAGGTGCTACTCGCCTCTCCCCCACCACTCCTCTCTGCCTCCGTCTGCCCCTGCCTCCATCTCCTCCACCATCATCATCATCATCCCCCCCACCTCTCCCTCCAGCAGCTCTCCCGGATCTGTCAATCTCGGAAAGGGATGCTCTGCCCAATACGCAGAGTACTCTGCGTCCATCCCGGCATCCTCTACCTCCGGCCACATGTCCCATAGTAATGGCATCATCTCCGCCAGCTGTGTCACGGCCTGATCATATGATAGCAGTGGTCCGAACTGTACCTGATCTCTAACTGTACGGGCATACATGCCCGAGCCTCATGGCATCCGCTGAATCCTGCCAAACTGCCTGCATACCCTGTCAACAAGCTGCCTCTCCAGAATATAGGGCGTCCGCCCAATCAGATACCTGCTCCTGAATGCATAGGGTAGCTCCAATGTGTCGTCATCCCACTCCTCGCACCCCAGGTACGGCCTCCAGATAACCATGTCTATGTCATCTATGACGCGCCTCCAATGCTCCAATCTACCAATCCGAGGCTGGGATGTGATCATGTCGTACAAATGCACGAAGCTCCATCCCTGCCCTCTGCCTCTGAAGTGGATCGGCCGTGTGATGGGAAGGTGCTCATATGCCCACACCTGAAGGAGAGTAACGCCGCAGCCCAAGCCCACTGATCCGTGATACACAAACTGATGCAGCTCATAGTATAAATGTGCCAGGACACATGGCCCCCATGCATACCTGGTGTGCTCTATCATCAGTGTCTCCAATGCCCCTCCCCAGCCAACTGCCAATCCTCATGTGGCTCTGTCCGGACATAAATACCCACTGATAGCTCCCCCAATAACAGCCGGCAATGCTAAACCTGTGGCGGTCATGGTATCCCAGGCCATGTGACCTGCTCGTATCTCCAAACCGGGATCCTGAAACACCCGTCTCAATGCCTCCCTGTCACCGTCACGATCGTATGGAATCAACTCTCCATCGATCGGGATATGCAGTATCCTGTACACATCCTCCAATGTCACTGTCATCTCACCCATCGGCAGGTGAAACGTGCACGTCTCAGAGTGCCATCTCTCAGCCAACGCAGTCAGCAACCCCATGTTTGCCCGAAACTCAGGCACAAATAGCACATGTGTAAGACCCATCTCCTCAATGGAAATCCTATCCTGCATCGACAACTCTGGTCGCAATCTCTGAGTCGATGGGAATCTCTCCCGTGACTCCAGCATAGGCAAATACTCCTGCAGTCAACCAATCAATCATATCAGTTATCGTGGCATTCACTGTTTATCACAAAATGCTACTTGCTACCTAAATGCATACGCTTACCTATCCTAGTGACACTCACTGTTCATCACAAAGTGTTGCTATCTACCCTAGTAGTGCTCCCTGTTCATCACAAAGTACTACGTGTGTGACATTCCCTGTTTATCACAAAGTGTTACTCACATTCGCACTCCCTGTTCATCACAAAGTGCTGCCTATCTTGGTGCTCCCTGTTCATCACAAAGTGCCTTGATCTATCCTAGTCTTCCTAGAGGACCTGCTTGAGTGTCTCCTCTCAGCAGCTTATCCAATCGACAGTGTATGTTCATCACAGAACTGCCGATTTGACCTAAAAGACTCAAACCATGTATTTTGACACATAAACGCGCTTTAAACTCATAAACGTGCTTATAGACTGCACAAACGCGCTTCTGCAACATAGACGCGCTTTCTGAACACAAACGTGCCTATACTATGCACAAACGCGACCAGGGAACACAGACGTCCCTACATGACATAAACGCTCCTACAAAGCACAGACGCTTCTACATTTCACAAACGCGTCTGTATTCAGCACAAACGCGGTTCCAGGCACAGACGCGCCTGGACCCGACACAGACGCGCCTGTTGGACACAGACGCGCCTGGAACTGACACAGACGCGGTTGCGCGTTTTTGCATATTTTATCTACCCTATTCCTAGCGCATTTATTGCTACTAAACATGCATTTATGACAAAACTCGAAATGCGTGAAAGTACGAGGATGTTTTCGGGTACTTACCGGCTCTCCTGCATCGGCTGGTCGCTGGAATCGGCGAACACGGTCGAATCTATGAATGAAAGCCATCGCTGCTGACTGCTGCTGCTCTTTTCTCGCTCTGCACTGTGATCTTCTAAGGGTGTGGATGACAATGAGGATGTCTTTTGCCCGTGGTCTATCTTATAGCCTACCCTAGCCCTCGCCCTCACTTTCCCGAGTCAGTATTCTTCAACCCGTCACTTTGTCACTTTATCTGGTCAGTCCATTCTATCCCGTCTTTCTTATCGAGAGATTGTCTGCAATCTTCTCAGACATTTTCATCCAATCTCTCGAGGGGGCATATTATTCCCATCCTGGGGCAACTCTGTATCAGTTCATCTTATCTTCTTTGAAACAACACGACAAGCCACATTGTCTCAAAGAGGGGCAAAATGTAGACACCTAAAATTGTCATGTCTAATTAAATAAATATTTTATTTATTTAATTATCTAAGCCTAATTCTTCTATTAATTAAATAAATCTTTATTTATTTAATTAATTCATTTATCCTCTTCTAGCCTTATTTCTCATTTAAATAAATACATTTATTTATTTAAATTATCCCTTTCCTAAATTAAATAAATATTTTATTTATTTAATTATCCTACTTCTTCTATTAATTAAATAAATCTTTATTTATTTAATTAATTCATTATCTTTTTCTACACATGACACATGTCATTCATCTCTTAATTCATACACTACCTACCTCTTTCATTATTTTGGTATTTCTTATACCTACCCTCTAATCCTAGCCGACCTCTCTTTTTACACCTCTCAATCTTATCCCTCCATTTCATATTGTGTCTTCTATTTAAGGAGATGCTTTCTTCATTGTCAAACCCTAATGACATATGCGAATGACTGATTTTGGAGTACTTGGCTACACTACGATCCTACTTGCAACCACATTCCGTTCTTTGTTGAGCTCTTATGCATACAAAAATCTGAGAGCAAGCATATCAAACAAGATCAATGGAGATAGGAAGAATGGAGATCAAAACCCTATTGGACATGTGATGGTATAATCTTTGTGATTTTGAGTTATTTTGCATTGTCTTAGGTTATCTTCATATGTTATGGTGGATCTTTGTTCATTGTTAGGCTAGGGTTTTGTGGTTGGATTCATTTAGCCTTTCAATATTGTTATTATTGTTATCCATTTTCACCATATACAACCATAAAATATCAAATAATTAAATACTCAAAGACAATAAATTAAATGCATTAAAATAAGCATTATTGATTATAAAATCACACATCAAGGATCACATAATTAATCTAAACAAAATCAAATAACTCAACCATCTTTAAACATACTCACAATAATGAAAAGATCAAACTCACTAATTGATGTGGTGAATTACGCCAAGACGCTACGACACTTGGTGCACATCTTAGACCTATAGTAAGTGGAGGGAACTCATGTCATCTTCAAAACACATAAGCCATTGGAATTAAAGACATGCTCAAACCTGTGAAGTCGGGTGGAGTCGATGTCTGGTACCTGCAAGGTCCTGCAACCACAAAATGATAATACATAGCAGGCAAGTGATAGAGAGTCGCGATGACACATCCCAGTTGCAATGAGTAATGTGGAACCGTCTGTATCACGAAGACAATCAAACTATATTCAAACACATCTCATAAGCATTTCATCAAATGTAATCACGAAATAGGGTTAGTGTTATCATAATCAACATCAAATCCATGATCAATATAATCTTTCGATAATCTATCACATAGTAAGCATATAGTATCCATCAAATCACATGATCAATAATGATAGTATCAACATCATATAAATCATCCAAAATAGTATATGCCCAATAATGTCTATCATCACAATGCGTAACTAAAACACATGAATAATCATCATCCAAATCGTCATAAATAGTCGAGATAAGTCTATCACACATGAAATAAAAGTCAACTCTAAACAAAAGAAGTCAAGTCAAGGGTGGGCACTACACTACATGAGTTTTTTTAGGCAAATTTTTAGGTCATTAAAATAATATTTAATATGTTTTAGTTTTCTTTTCAAATTATTTTCAATCTGTATTGAAATCTTTAAATTTTTTAAAGCTTTATTTTAGTTATCCTCATGCAATTTGATAATATAAAAATTTCATAAATTTGATATATGTTACTACCATGACAAATAATTTTTCCTTTATTATTGAAACTATAAAACTAATTATAATAATAATTGAATGTTAATTTAAAAAATGGATTCTCTAATATTCAATAAGATTACATATTTACATATATTATAGTTAAGATTAAATGAACTAACTTAAAAAATAATTTAAAACTAAGTCAAGTTACATAATTTTTTCCCTAACACTAATGCTCATTAAACCTAAACCTTACACTAAATCAAATTGAAGTGTAACCCTAAAACAATACAAAATTGAATCCTAACTTTAAATATAATTTAAAACTAAGTCAAGTTAAATGCTAACTCTTAATGTAATTTAAGACTAAACCAAACTAAAACTAAAACTAAAACTAAATTATAACCTTAACCCTAACCCATAACAAAGTTTAACACTAACACTAAACAAAATTTAACCACAACCCTAAACTATACAAAATTGAAAGATACCTTTAAACATAATTGAACACTAACCCTTAACCTAAGTTAATACTAAATAAAACTGAACACTAACACAAAACCAAACTAAATCTTAATCCTGGCCCATAACCAGATTTAACTCTAACCCAAAACAAAATTAAACCATAACCGAATTTAACAATAACCATAACCCTAACAATATACAAAATTGAATCCCAACGTTAAATATAATTAAACACTAAACCTAATTCAATTGTAACTATTATTGAAGTAAGATTTATGTTTTAATACCAAGCCTAACTCTAATTTTTTATGAAATCCTATATAACAATAAACCAAATTGAACTATAACTATAAATAAAAATGATCACTAATCTAACACTAAATCAAATTGAACCATATGTGACCAAAATTGTAACTTTAACCCTAACCATTGTTGAATTATAATCCTAGTTACTTAATAGTGTTATTTAAACTCTAACCCTTAACCTTGAATGCAAATTTTATTAGGTTCAATTTGCTTTGTTAATAAAGTTCAATTTAGTTTAGTTTAAATTAATTTATCAATATTTATTTTAGTGTTCAATTTGATTTATTAAAAGTTTATTTTAACGACTACACATTCTAATTCTAATATTTAATTTCATTTTTGAAAAAAAATTAAAAAATAATAATTTATTAGAAATAAATTATTATACTTATAAATTAATAAATGTTTCTTTATTTAATTTCTGTTGACTTACGCTTGTGGATGCTACTAGCTTATATATATTCAATTATATATATAAAGAAAGCCAAAAGATATGGAGGCTTTTATTTTTCATTATTCCACTTAAATAAAATAATTTTATTAAATTGAAAAATAAAAAAGCCCTGATATCTCTTGGCTTTCTTTATATATATTTATAATACTAATTGAATGTTAATTTAAAAAATAGATTCTCTAATATTCAATAAGATTATAAATATAAATATAATGGCTCTGCAGGTTGATAGCGATCAACGACTTGGGGCTTGGGCAGATGTTGGGTGGGATGACCCACCACATGTGCCGCAGTGGGTGTTTTCCAAGGGTCGATGGGTGGATAGGGCTTCATTTCTGCAAAGGCATCGCAGAGAGTTTCGTCCGGTATCTAAATATTTTCAGGGTTTTTTCAAAAGGGTTCCGCGGCATGGAAGGGAAAGCTCTAACAGGCAAGGATCGGATGGACGAAACATAAACAGGGGTAGGAAAGCGTTTACTGCTCACCGCTCCTTTGCTAAAGTGGTAGCCATGGGAATTCCAACGGTGTCTAGGGCATCAGGGTTTATTAAACAATCAAATGGCACTCGTGGCCCTTGGGCATCCGGGTCTGTTAAACAAATGGATACGAATGTGGCTGTTAATGATAAAGATGCGGGGAGCTCGAGTAGTAAAGATCATGTGGAAATTGGTAACAAGGATCATTTTGTTCCTTCGAAGGAGGTTTGGTTCCCACGACCTTGTTTTGATTTTTCTGGTTCTGTTGGTAGCCGATAGGGCTTCCAAGTTGCATTTTGTGGCTATTTTAGGGGAATTCTGGGGTCCTCAGACCAACTTATCCAAATTACATTCTAAATTACGCAAACGTTGGCCTGCTTTGAATTTTTTTCAGTTGTTATCCTCCAATTCCTGTGTTTTGGTTTTTGAAACCCCCCGTTGCAAGGATGATGTTCTTAAAAGCCCATTTCATTGGTTTGGTAATGTTTTAGTTAGGGTTTCTGTTTGGAAACCCTTCTTTGTGCCGGAATGGGTCAAACCTAATTCTCTTCCGATTTGGTTTGGCTTGCCTCAACTTCCATTTGAATTTATGGATCCGGAGGTGTTGAAATCAATAGGGGATAATTTTGGTTGTTTTTTAACATCTAAATCGGTTCTTGAGGAAGGGAAGGTTTTGGTAAAAATATGTGTTCTAATTTCCCCGACATCAGTATGCCTAATTTCTTGTAATATCAAGTCAAATGAAGGCATTTGGAAGAAACCTACTGTGAAAATGAAGGATGAGCTAGTTCAAAATCTGATAATTGTGGATGCTCCTTTGTTTTTTGACTTTCGAAATGTAAAAACTGGTTTAAACAATGAGGTTGATCAAAATATTTCTTTTACTCCTGCTCCAGCCAAAGACTCCTCTCAGGTCTTGGTAGGGTCTATTTGTCATGGCAAGGAAGACCTTAACAATGCCGCTCAAATAAATCATAATACTCCTGCTAAAGAATCTCCTCAGGTATTAACTGGGCCTATCCAATATCTCAAGGAGGGACTTAACAGTATCGTTCTCCCTAATAGTAAAACTGCCACTGTCGTTTCTGAAAGTGAGGTGAACATCTTATCTCAGGGTATGGGATTGTTGGTCATGTTAAAGATGGCATTCCCAATTTGGGTAAACAGTCGGCTCTTCCTCCATTACATGAGTCTTTTGTTTGTTTTGTTAAGGAGGGGGGGTTGGGTGGTAGCGTAGGGGTTGAGGTCATTAATGCTTTAGATCGATCATCTTGTCCTATTGCTGCAACCGAGGTAATTGCTCTGGTTGTGCCTAACATTGTTAATCATGATGAAGATGCTTTAATTCAACAAGTCAAAGAGTTACTACATAATGAGCCTTCTAGGGATAGTACTAAGCCTCAATCTCTGCATATTCTTCCAGATGATCACACGGCTCAGCTAGTTGAACAGTTGCTTAAATCCAATAAGGACTTTGCGGAAGATGAGGTCTTGGAAAAGGTAGTGTGCTCTATTGGGAATGATCTGGATTTAAATCATAAGAGTTTGTCTGTCTCTCCTTCCTTAAATCCTTCTGAGGCCCCTATTAACACATCTCAGGATGATCCAAATAGAGTTGTTCTTCAGAAAGTGACCTTGTCGCATCGGTCATCTCCGGTGAAAACACCCATTAAATCTTCTATTGCTCAGGTTCAGCTGAATTTCCCTAACACTATAGTATCTCCTGGAAGGGGTAGACCTCCAAAGAGTCGTAAAACTCAGTTGGAAATTGATGCAGGTGTTCAACAAGTTCTGTCGGCCTCCCCTAGTTTCAAGAAGGCGGCCATCTTGAACTTTGGGAATGGAAAAGGTAGTGGGTCATTCAAGTCAAAAAAAAAGTGTGTTCTTAGCCCTCTGGTTACTAGATCCACTTTGGTCAAGAGAAGCTTACACAAAAGCTTTGGGGAGAAATGTTCTTCTCCCATTAGTGAAAAGAGGGGAGAGTCAACCTCCCCTCGAATCCAATGAAGATTATATCATGGAATGTTAGGGGCTTAAATGCCCTTAGCAAGAGACGCTTGATCAAGTCTCAGTTAGATTTGGTTAAGTGGGATTTAGGTTTACTTCAGGAAACTAAACTTTCGTTGGATAACTCAGAATTTGTATTTTCTTCTTGAAAAGAATAGAAGTTTTTTTTTTGTCCAGCTACTGGGGCTTCGGGAGGTTTGGCTCTGTTATGGAATGATTTTGTAGTTGATGTAAAATTGGTTGCATCTGAGCCTAACTGGATGTTGTCATTAGTCTCATTCAGAGCCTCAAGTTTTAAAGTATGGGTGTTCAACATTTATGCCCCCTCAGGTATTTTGGCTAAATATAGGCTGTGGCAGGAACTCATTAGGGTGTCTCCCCCCCTTAGGAATTCTTTTATCATTTTTGGGGGAGATTTTAATGCAGTTTTGAATTTAAGTGAAAAATTGGGAGGGATTTACCCAAATAAGAAATGCATGGATGATTTTAATGCATTTATTGTTGACATGTCCCTTTTTTATTGCAAGCCCAATAATGGTCTATTCACATGGACAAATATGAGGAAAAAAATTTCTCAGATTGCGGAAAGGTTGGATAGATTTTTACTCTCATCCAATTGGTTTGATTCAGCCATTGAGTTTTTCTCTTCCATTCTACCCATGGCTGGATCAGATCATTTCCCAGTCTCTCTGACTATTGTATGGGATAAACCTGGTCATAAGCTTCCTTTTAAATTCGAGCCAATGTGGTTTAGGGACCCCTCTTTTCTTCCCCTCCTGAGATAATGGTTGGGATAGGCTCCTTTCTGTAGGGGTTCTAGAATGTTCCAATTGGTTAAGAAGATTACTTTCTTAAAAAAAAATATTAGGGGTTGGAACTCCCTTCATTTCAAGAATATTTTTGCAGAAAAACAAAGGGTTTTAGACATGTTAGAGGTCCTCAATAGGCATGTCTTGCAGCATGGTTTGGGCTCTAAGGTGTTGGATGAACTCAGGTCTCTTAGGAGTGAGTTAGAAGAAATCTTGGCTAGAGAGGAAGTTTATTGGAGACAAAAATCTCAGGAGTTATGGCTAGCTGATGGTGATAAGAATACAAATTTTTTTCATGCTAGCACTAAATTGAAAAGGGCTAGGAATAGGATTTCTTGTATTTAGGATTGCCAGGGGAATATCCTTTCTGAGGATGGGGATATCTCTAAGGAAGCGGTTAAGTTTTTTAAGAATCTTCTTTCTTCTAAGAATATTGAGGATTCAAACAATATCTCATCTCTTATTCCTTCTCTTGTCTCTCTTGAGGATAATAGAATGTTAATGTCTCATTTTTCAATAGAAGACGTCGGGGGGCTGTTTTTGCTATGAATCCGGATAAGGCTCCCGGGCTTGATGGTTTTACTCCTTTGTTTTTTCAAAAATGTTGGGAGTTTGTCAATCAGGATGTCCTTTTGGCTTTAGAGGAAGCTAGGAGGAATAGGTCAATCCTCAAAGAAATGAACACTACCTTGATTGTCATTTTACCTAAAAAGGATGATCCTAAAACCTTCGCAGATTTCCGTCCTATAGCTTTATGTAACACCATTTATAAGATATTCTCTAAAGTAATTGCAATGAGGTTGGCTAAGTTATTACCAAGAATAATATCCCTTGAGCAAGGAGGTTTTGTCCCTCAAAGGGAAACTCCTAAAGGGGCTATAGTTGCACATGAGGTCCTACATTCGATTTCTGCCCAGAAATCTCCTGCAATGATTCTTAAGTTAGACATGATGAAAGCCTATGATAGGGTTGAATGGAATGCATTAAAAATTGTCCTGTCAAGGTTGGGTTTCTCCCTGGCTTGGATAAAATGGATTATGGCTTGCATTTCCTCGGCAAGATTCTCGGTTCTTAGTAATGGGTCCCCCTGTGGTTTCTTTCACTCTACTAGGGGTTTAAGGCAAGGGGATCCGCTCTCACCCTTTTTATTTATTCTACTAGCTGAAGTTCTGAGTCGGGCAATTGGCTCAGCTTGTGAGAGTGGTTCATGGAAGGGCATTAAAATTCAGAATTTTGATCAGAGGATCTCTCATTGTCTTTTTGTTGATGACACCCTCCTATTTGGTCACACAACCTTGAAGGAGGCTCAGGCTATTGATCAAGTGATTAGGAATTATGTAGCTTTTTTGGGTCAGAAGGTCAACAACAAAAAATCTAAGGTTTTCTTCTTAAATACTCACTCCCTACTCCGAGATAAGATTCAAAAGTTTTGGGGTTTCCAACTTGGGGATCTTCCCTATACTTATTTAGGTGTTCCTTTTTTTGCTAATAAGGTTAAGGTTATTTTTTGGGATAAAATAGTTTCAGGGGTGTCTAAGAAAATTTTGGCATGGAACCACAAATGGCTTACCATGGCGGGGAAAATTGTGTTGATTAAGTTAGTCTTGAATGCGGTGCCAACTTACTTAATGTCAATTCTCAAAGCTCCAAAGGATGTTATTGTCAGTTTAAATGATACTCTGAGGTCTTTTCTTTGGAACAACAACAGGGATGTGAAATCTAGGATCCCTTTGTTAGCTTGGGATAAGGTTTGTCTTCCTAAAGAACTTGGGGGATCTGGAATTCGTAGCTTGGAAAATCAAAATTTGGCATTGGGGGCCAAATTAGTGTGGAAATTGTATGATAATCTAGCCTCCCTTTGGGCTAGAATCATGTTCGCCAAGTATCTTTCTAATGGAGATAGGGAGTCTATATTTCGGGCTGAGTCTCTACCTAAGGGGTCGGCCATTTGGAATTTCATGGGAAAATGTAGAAGAGTCTTGCTATTGCATCTTTCTTGGGTTGTGCATAATGGTTTGAAAGTTAGATTTTGGGATGATGCTTGGAATGGTCATTATCCTATGGATTCTATTAAGGATTGGTCACCCTTGAAATCTATTCTTTTGGATAAATGGGGGGCCTACTTATCAGACTATTTTACTGTAGTTCATGATGGTCATATGGTGATGGCCCAATGGAAGTCGATTGAGTTTCTTCCTATTAGTCCTAGTCTAAAAGCATATTTTTATTCTACTCTTAGAAACTAAATTATCATCTTATCTGACCTTGATGATGAGTTGATTTGGACCAAGAACTCTACTGGAAAGTATTCAGTTAAAGATGGATATAACTCCCTTATGCTGGCCAAGGATCTCTCTTCTTGGCCCTACAAATTATTCTAGCATCCCGCATGTCTGCCGAAGGCTGGAGCTTTTGTATGGCTTGTTGTTCAAGACAGGGTTCTTACTGGGATGAGACTGGATAGGATAGGTTTATCTGTTGTCTTCCCTTGTGTTCTCTGTAATCAGAAATTGGAATCGTCATCTCATCTTTTCCTTCATTGTGATTTTTCTCTAGGGTGTTGGAGTTGGTTCTTCGAGAAGTTAGGTCTCTCTTTTGTTACTAGTGGGGACCTCCTCTCACACTTCAGAGCTTGGCCTCTTTTGTTCTCTTATTCTTTTTATGCCTGCCTTTGGATCATAGCTCCATCGATCATTGTTTGGAACATATGGTTAGAGAGAAATACTAGGATCTTCAAAAAATCATCCACATCGCTCTTTGATATCCTAGTCAAGATAGAGGCTTCTATCTCAGAGGTGGCCTTGTCATATATTCATAAGAATTTAGATCATCTGACATCCTTCTCCCATTGGGATGGCATGATCACAAGGACATGGAAATCCCTGTCTATTATTCCCTCTCATGGGTCAGTTTCGAAGGGTATGGCTTTTAAAAATAAGAGAATTATGGCTACCTGGGTTCCTCCTCCTCTGGGTCATTATAAACTCCATTTTGATGGTGCCTCCAGGGGGAACCCGGGTATGGCGGGGGTTGGTATGGCCATTCTGGATCATAATGCAATTTTAATATCTGCTCAATGTCATGCCCTTGGGTTTCATTCAAACAACTTTGTTGAATGTCAAGCTCTGTCACTTGGGATTGACATGGCTATTTACCTTGGGATCAAACATCTTCACATTCAGGGGGATTCAATGGTTGTTATCCAAAGTGTTTTGAATTGTAAAAGTAATTGTTGGCATTTGAAGTATTTAATTGACCACATCTTGGAGAAATTATCTTTTTTTGATACCTATATGTTATCTCATTGTTTTCGAGAGTTAAATAAACTGGCAGATTTCCTGGCTAATTTGGCAATTGACTCGGCTTCTTTTCATAAGAATGTGGAAATTGGTGACATTCCTCAAGATGTCCTCCCTGGGTATATGCCTCTTCCCAAAGATTAAGTTCATCTGTTTTGAGTTTTTTCCTCCATTTCTTATTGAAGTATATAGATTATCCCCTTCTCAGATTTTGTATTGGGTTAGATGGTAATATATGTACTTCTTGAGGATTGGGGAGGCAGTAAGTCAGGTGGCAATACATTATAATAAGTTCCTTCTCTTTATCTTCATTTCTTACTAAAGTATACATATTATCCTCTTCCCAGTACAGCCTGTATCTGTTCTTTTTGTGCTGATAGGAGTCCTTTATTTCTATCTGCATTTGAAGTACTTATACATCTCTGCTCTTGGGGTAGATGTTAATGTGGGTATTCCTTGAGGATTGGAGAGGTTTGTTTAGTTTATTTTATTAACTCATGAGTTACATATGTCTTGGAGATATACCTAGATTAAGCAGAAGGATGGGGTGTTTATCTCGGGCGTTTTGGCTTATTTTGTTAATCATGGGTGCTTGTTCTATTATTTGTAAATGTTGTTATTAAGTATGCCCTTGTGCCTTATATTGTTCACATTCAGACATAAAAGTTTAAAGTGGTGGTATCCTACTTTGGGACATTGCTTCATTATTTTTACATACTTGTGTATAATCCCAAACAGGGCTCGAGGCCTTTTGCTTCCTCGATCCAGTTGGTCTTATGGTGCGCGGAAATTGTTTTTTATCTTGCTTTATTCTTTGGTGCCACTTTAAGAGTTTTCGTTTCTTACTCATTGGCAAAAAGCTTGTATATGTACGGTGGCTGGAAGATTAATTATAGGAATGCACTTCTATTTTTCGCCATACAGGGTGTTTTTATTGAGAGTTATGTTTGCATATTTTTGGGGTACGGGGGAGTTTTCTTGTACAAGAGTAATCCTTTCTCATAAATTCATTATTTGTTTCCTCCCTTGTTGTTTTGCACGGTTTTGGTTTCTTCATGTTCATAACGTGGCAAAGTTTGTGATCTCTTGAGTAATCTTGTTCATGTGGATATCTTGAGTCATTAATTGGCTTGGCTGGCTTTATGCTTTGCATGGACATTGTCATCATCTTTTAGTAAGATGGCGGCTTTTCTTTCTGTCTTGCATTCTTGGTGCCGAGTTTTTTGAAAATGTCATCATTTTTTGTTTAGGGTGGCAGCTTGGATAATGACACCATTTTTTATTAGTGTGTCGTCCTCTCGTGGTTGTTTTTACTGTCTTATGATGACATTGGGTTCTTTTATTCTCCTTGGCTCTCTTGGCTTTGCATTTGTTTTCCTGATGTAATCAGTGGGTTACCGCATTCTATTGCCCCGCAAACACTATAATTTTCAAGACTCTTTTGTTTTGGACGATGAAAAGCTCGGGCGTTTGTTTCAAATTCATTCGGTGGATTTTTCTCTGGCTTTTCGCAAAGTTTTGGGAAAGCGATGGCTTGTGGATAACCCAGGTTGTTTCCTTACTGATATTGCATCTCGGTTTCTCACTGTATGTATGGATGTGCTTCTAGATTTTGCTATGGTTAGGGCAATTTTTGATACATATTTCAACTCACACTTTTACTCTTCGGTTGATTTGGATAATGCTCTCTCTAATTACCGCTTTGATTTTGGTGATTTTGAATATGCTGGCTTTATTACTCGTTCTCAGTTATTATCCTCTCGGTGGCATGGGGAAATCCTTTCAATTTTAAGGAATGGGCTGATATCTAGCATATATGATGACACATTAGTTGAATTGGCAGCCCTTTTAGACTATGTATCACCAGATTGTCTGGCTGCAGCGGTTAATGTTTTTGTAGGATTGCATTTTCTTTTAGAATCAATGTCTAATGTTCGAGCTTTGCCAGTCTAGATTCCTCCTATACAGATGGTTCCTCCTTCCTCTCCGCCATTAGAAGGGCCTAGCTCATGGCTCTCAATTCCTTGACATCATGCTCTTAGGTTTCTGTTTGAGTGCAGCAGGTTTTTTTGTGCTTAGGTTTTTTGAGCAGGGGTATGTTTTCATCTGCCTTTTTCCTCATTTCGGCAAGCAGAATTGTTGTTTGTGGGACATAATGGGTGGTTTTCTACACACCTGTTGGACATTATGGTGTTGAGTGGGTGATACAAAATCTTGTCAAGCATGGAAGCTTTGTGGTTGTGTTCCCCCTTTTTACAGTTTACTCCTCAAAATTCTTTTTTGGGTCTTATGGAGAATGATACGCATCTTCAAAGAATCATGTAAGGGGAGGGTGTTAATATCAAGTATGTAATGGGTCTATGGGGTTTTTTGGATAATGTCAGGTATATCCTGATAAGCTTTGTAATGAGAGGGTGATTAAATTCAGATATGTAATTGGGTATATGGGGATCTAAATTTTAGTTTTTTTCTCTTTTTTGGGCCACAACCGAAGGTTTTCTTGCGGGTTCTTTCCTGTCGATATGCCCTTTGAACCCGTTCTGTATTTTCAAATCTATAATTTAATAAAATATAAGTTTAGTGGCTTGTCCACTTTTATCCAAAAAAAAAAATGGACTAACTTAAATATTACAATGATTACTAAATACATTCATTATAATTATAGTTCAATTATAATTATAGTGAGGTTTAATTATAATTAGGGTTAGGATTATAATTCAATTAGAGTTAGATTTATGTTCAATTAGTTTAGTTTTAGAGCTTAATTAGGAGTAAGGTTCAATTAGGGTTAAGACTATGATTCAAGTAGTGTTTAATTAAAGTTATAATATGTTGGTAAACATATTTGTCACTGCGGTCGTTTACTTGAAAATGACCCTGTTTGCCCGATGAGCAGTGAAAAACGTTCCAACAGTTGGAGAGATTGTTCTGTGAAACATGATCTTCCTCTGCGTTTGAGAGGGGTAGCTCCCTCATATGATAGGGGTATTTAGGATTTTGTGTACTTTTAACCTGAAAGTACATAAAGGAGAAAACATAAAACTAAAAAGAAATAAAGATAGAAACCCCAACAATAGACATACGAACATCGACTCAGATTTCCCAACATTAGCAACAAATTACAAGGGGAGTTCATAAGGTAATATGCTTAGCCATGACATGACGATAAAGAAGAATGAAAAATCTCAACATACGGAGAGATAAGATACTTCAACACACTCAAACTGAGATACCAAAGGCTGCTTGTGCATCATCACATCAATTGTACAGATCACATATGCATAAAAAGACTACCAATTTGACATACGATAAATTGGCAATAATAACACATGAATACATTTAGAACATACAAACTAAGACGTATTCTTCATTATCCTTTTTGGAAATATACAAGTCCAAAATCCTTTCTATACATAGTGCAAATCAAAATGTCATTACAAGTTTCTCCTGGAATTCCAGCAGAGTTTTCCCTTCGTAAAATGTCTTTTTTTTTAACTTTACAAGTAGCCTTGTATTTATAGGCTTCCCAGAATGACTACCTTAGTAACTAACTTTAATCCTAGGTTAATAAATAACTCTTTTCTGCGTGAAATTCAAAGAGTTAGTAACTTACACACTTATGTGCAGAAAAATTCAATTTCCTAACCTTTGGTTACAATAAGCGACATAAGTCACTTTTTACAAAAAGAACAACTTGAAACTTTATAATTTTGATGAAAAACAAAGTAATAAATTATATTGAGGTACTTCTTTGTCTTCATCCACTTCATTTGGACTTTCAATATGTCTTCCCATTTGAAAGGAAAAGACAACCTTGAGGTTCTCCATAAGAATTTAAGGGATTGATTTCTGCAATACGCCCATGCATTAATAAAATGATCATTGACACAAAGAAATACTTGTCCACCAATAACCTGTCTTTGAGGAGATGCTACCCAACCACCTCTACATCTACTAAGTATCTTCACTTGATTGTTATCACTTGACTTTATTCAAATCCTTACGAGTTGGTGTTTGCCATCATTGGAAGTCTTAAGTCTTGTTTGAAACAAATTTGATGTTATTCACAATATAGAAAGTAGTGTTTCTTTAATGAATCCCTTTTCAAAACATCCCACTTGTATTTGCAACTATCTCACCATCTGACCACTATAAACTCTAATCTCCATTCACCTAGAACTTTACATCTTTCCATTCTTTGAGTGCCCTCACATGCAATAATATCTATTAGGTCACATGTAAAGAAATTCAAAAAAAACTTGTTTAGGATAAAACTCAAGCATGCTACGTGTAACTATACATCATGAAATGGAAATGGAATGTTGTGGCTTGTGACAATTTCTAACAATCAACTGTAATTCACCACCACTCATGATCATCAATACGCGAGTATCATGCATATGCACAAATGTTTCCACCCTTTCATTCTTTCTACCATTGAATACATCTTATTTGGCTTTTGACTTAGCCTGTTGCGACGCTCATAGATAATAAAACTGTGTCACTTCTTGATTTTGTTTGATATCAACAACTCGATGTCCTTCGCTATAATGCAATCAGTGCTCAACTTTCCATGTTCTCACGGGTTCTTCAACATAGCTCAAGATGATCTCATCTACTTATTTTGTCAAACAATTCGTAGTATAGACCGAAACTAATCTCCTTTGTCTGAATAAGCACTTGATAATCTCTTCTATCACTTCACATAGGATACGATATTTGTGTATATCTGTGGATGCGATCTGTCTTTTGCACAAGAAACACATGCCATTTTAACAATTTCAATCCAACTATCTTTTTAATTTCTCTTTCTTTCTTCAAACTCCGTATCTTCTGAACATTTCTGTGAGGAAATTTGTTAAACAATTGGGGTACAATGTCTAATATTCCACATTTCTTCGAGGCAATCTATCAAATGCTTCTACATTTTGCATATAATTTTCCAACGGAACATCTGATCATGATTTCTTTATGTTATGTTTTGATGGATGCCCCTTTATTATAGTGTGAGTCTATTTTTCAGATTGTTTCATTTATCATCATCACTAATTTCACCGCAAGAAAACCTTCATTTGCTCAGCTTATCTTCATTAATGCTCTGTGCATATCTGGCAATCATTGCATTACGTGAGATGACATCTTTTTGAAACATTTTGTCAAACTGTTAGTGTGCCTTGTGCATTACCTATGCTCCCACGATGCATTCATGTCTACCATAGTGTATTGTCAACAATTCACATGCTATGTCTATGCTTCCACTATTGCGTACATCTACCACAACCATGGCATTCTTTTGGAGCATTCTTCCAGCTAGTTCATGTGCATTTTCTGTGCTCTCCCTATGCCCATGGTCTGCATTTTGTGGATATCCAGCAATCATCATATTTCATGAGACCACATTTCTTTGAGGAATTATGTCAAACAATTTTCATGTGCCATTAATACTTCCACACTGCCATCTTAATCTGCCAAAACAGTTTGGTCAAACAATCCAAATGCACTACCATGCGTGGAATTCATGAGACCACATTTCTTTGAGAAAATTTGCCAAATAGTTGAGATGTGTGCTTGTACATTCACCATGTTGTGAGACCACCTTGCTGGAGTTAATGCCTACCACAATTTTCATGCGTAGATGAGACCACATTTATGCGATTATCACATGCAATGAGATAACGTTTCTTTGAGGAATTCTATTAAAAAATTCACGTGCATTGTCTGTGCTTCCATGATTTGCAACACCATCTACTAAAACGGCTATGACCACAACATCTGACACCTCTATCCTTCATGCTTTGATAAATGCCCATAACACCCCTTTCAACAATAGTTCGCATGCATTTCGTCAAACATTTCATAAGTAGTGTATGTGCTTTCATGATGTGCATTCATGTCGATCAAAGCAACTACAACTTCAACATCTAGAGAAACCATTTACCTTCAATGCATTGATGAACGTTTATAACCTGTTGTTTGAAGCTCGTTTTTAAACTCTTATGAAAGAGGTTAAGAATGCTCAATTTTTGAGCATTTCTAACCTCTTGACAAAGTGGGACCCACAAGGTTAAGAAATGAGGTTAGAAATGCTCAATTTTTTATCATTCCTAACCTTTTTGTGATAGGTTAGAAATATGAGTTAGAAATGTTCAAAAAGTGAGCATTTCTAACCTTTTTGACAAAAGGTTGAAAAATGAGGTTAAGAATGCTCAAAAAGTGAGCATTTCTAACCTCTCGCTTCAACGAACAATCAAGTACATCTTGGAAACCATTGGCCACTGAGAGGAATCAAGGAAGAAAGCAATCAATATTTTTAAACAGCCTTTTATCGCAAATGACCAGACATATTGAAATAATTTAAAATATTAAATTATTATTTGAAAATAATTTAAATATTTTAAATTTATTGCTTTGGCTGGGGAAAAATGGCATAACTTTCAAACGGTAGGGATTTAGGTCCTGAAATTTGAAACACGTGTCAATGGTAGGGAAAGAGGTCCACACAATTATTTACACCTCATGACGAATCCTAGGATGAGATATTTAATCATTTTGGGGGCAACAAACACAAAAAAATGGAAAGTTTAAAATATGCCAAAGTATGAACTGGGCTCAGGTGAAAGTTGGCCACACGACATAAAATGATGTTTAGATCTTGACTGTCATGCGATTTCCCTCAATTTACGGTAATTCTCAAAAACTCTTCCATTTTCGGGTTTTGGCTAGTAATGATCTTGGACAACGCGCTCATTACCTACGCGTAAACACTCATTACATCCCCCTCTGACCTTGGGAACAATTTGAAGATTTGAATAATAAGCATGACAAATATGAGGACAACATAATAGAAATTTTTGAGTTAGGGTTACATTATGATTATAGTTAAAACATAATTAGGGTAAGGGTTAGGTATAAAGTTAAATTTGAGTTAGTAAGGATCAAATAGGCTTCTAGGCAAAAAAAATTATTTGTAGTTAGGGTTAAATTATGGTTAGGATTCAAAGAGGTTAGTAATATAATTTAAAAAATGAAATTTCTTAGGCAAATTTTTAGGTACAATAAAATAATATATAGAATGTTTAAATTTTCAATTCAAATTATTTGGACTCTATATCTTTTAAAGATTTATATAAATAAATAAACATATATATAATATAAAAAATATGAGTTAATAATATTATTTTAGTTATCTTCATATAATTTAATAATATAAAAATTGGATAATAAAATAATATTAATTATCAATAATATAGTATATTATGGAGTAAATAAAATAAGTGATGTTGGAGCGGAGAAAGGAACTAGGGTTTCACAGACCCTAGCATCGGTGGACTAGTCGAGGGAAAAGTTTATGGCCAGTCAACGGGAGATTTAGTATTCATTCTCATAATAGGGCTTGGCAGCCTCCTCAACAAGCATGGAAGGCTCCGATAAAAAATATCAAATAATCCTCTCTTAATGGCTCAGAGAAATACTTTTGACAGGAACCAGGAACAAGGAATAGATGGGGCTTTGTGGATTTAAGGCTGAATGGACCCTTTGATTCCTGAAAAAATTGAGAAGAAGTTCTGGAGGTCGAAAATACTGGTTGATTTTCAACGTCAATAAAAGGTAAGCCCTAACTTTGTGCATACTACATTGGTCTCTTTGTCGATAGAAGGACAAGCATGGAATGAATCGGTCAATAACCTTAAAGAGAAAGACTTTTTCATAAAATGGAGTGGCCCATGGCCAACTTTTAGAAGGGTTAAAAGCTGGTGCAATGACCATTGAAGGAAAACAATTGTTCTGAAAATGTTACCCAATGGTTTTTACGTAGAAATTTATCTGAGTTCAAAAGATAAGGAGTGGATCCTTAATAGTTGTCCCTTTCTTATGGGGGGAAAAGGTTTTTATCTTAAGGATTAGACTCCAAATTTCAATCCTAAAGAAGAAACTATCATAGAGACACCAATGTGGATCCGGTTATACAACCTACCGCATGAGTATTGAAATAATAAAACCCTAGCCCAAATTGGCAATAAGTTGGGTACCTTTGTCAAGGCAGATGAGGCCATCACAATCAAGGATTATAGCATGTGTGCTCGCATATGTATTCTCTAGCAAGCTAAACACCCACTTCCTATAATGTTGTAACTGAGAATAGGAGAAGGCATTTTGAAACAATCAGTGGAGGTTGAGGAACATATAAAAAATGTGTAAGGTTTGTAAAGGGTTTGGATGCCCTGAAAATGAATATTCAAAACAAGATAAAGGAAAGGGACTAGAACAAGATACTCTTACAGATTTTTTACTCAATAAGGAGGACTCCTTCATTTCCAAATATCTTGAATTTTTGGAGGTGGTGATGTTGAAGAAGGAGCAACCTTATGAGTATGATAGGGGCTTTAAGGACTCATCTTTTAACTTAGACACATGGACATTGGTAAGGTGTGAAGTTAGTTGTCAGGAAAAGGGAAGGGAGTCTATGGAGGATGGTAACACCCAAGTCAGAAAAGAGTTTGAGACAAATACATCTTTCTTGGAATCGGGCTCTCGGGAAGGGAGTTCAACTCAAACGATAGATAGAGAGGAGCGGGTTCTGCTTGAAAAATTTAGCTCTCACTATGATGTTGACACGATAATGGGTTTTAGGAGTCCAATGGTAAATGTTTTGAGCTACCCCTCAAAGTACATAGCTACGGAGGCAGAGAAGAGTTTGGTGGGAGGATATTGTATGTCAAATCCCATTGAATGTGTAGGAAATGTGCTAAGTTGGCTACCCTCTAAAGATAAAATATAGGAAAATGTTTCAAGGGGGGAGAAAATGGGAGAAGAATATATTGACAACCAAATGGTTCTAAAGAAACCACTTATAGAAATAAACCACCCAGTGGAAGTAAGAGGAGAAGATTCAAAACTCCTTTTTAAATATTATGACATGGAAAAAGGGTGATGAGGTATCAAGAGGAAAGCTTTACCCTCCTCGAGAAAGGAGTGAAAGTTTCACAAAGGATTATATTTAACCTCTCACACACATTACATTTAAAAGAGGGGGTTGAATTCACTAGATCCAATCTCAATGGAAGGATATTGAATGCTAAGTGAATTGACAATGAATTTGAAAAGTAAAGTAACCCCTCTTTTAGAATGGACAAGTTGAATTAAGCAATTTGAGAGTAAGTGTAAATATGGCAAAGAAATGATTATAACTTGAGATAAAAATACGGGATGAAGTTGTGCACCTGGAATTAGTAGTAAAATGCCGAGAAGAAGCTCCCTTGTAAATTTGGGTGAAAGTTGGCAGGACTGGGTTGAAAGTGTACATGGTGCTCTGAAAAATTTGCGCGTCGAAAAGGGTTTTTCTATCTCTGAAAATGAAGTCTAAACCTACAATTACAGCTGCACACCTGCAACCTACACACAACAAAGAGAGGAAAAGTTGTTGGGATTGGGGGTTTGCCTTTAGGTCAAACCCCATTTTGGAATTAACAAAATGATGAAAAAAACTTGCAAGTAAATGAAAGGAAATGTATGAAGTAGAATTAACCACAAGAGAGGATGCAATTGAAATGTAGATAGAGTTCTTTGAAAGGATATGTAAATTTGAATACTTTGAATGTTGATAAGGATCTCATCTTCAATGGTTGAATCCTTGACTTGAATGCAACACCTAGCCTTGAAAGGAGACTTGAGATGCTCAATACTTGAAAGGAATGCTTAATTTTTCTTGTTATCAACTTACTTGTTGTCAGTAGGAGGGGAAAATTCTCCTTATATACTTGCCAATTAGGGTTTGTAACTGATTTTCCATCTTAGGCCGACATAGAAAACCTTTCCCCGCTTCACAATTGGCAAGTCCAATGTAGGGTTAAGTAGAGGGAGCCCAAAATAGGGCAAGGACAAGGGAGCCACACCCCTGTCCTAGGAGGACAGGGTGCCACTCCCCTATCCTACCCTAATTTAGGATAGAAAGCTAGAACAGGCAGTGCAGGGTGCAAGGAAATGCATGTTCTAGGTGATATGAGCATGTCACGGGTCTCTAGTCGGGCTTAGGGATTCCTTCACCAATGTGAAGACCCAAATGCGATCGAAAATTGCAAGGTCACAATTTTATGTTGCTACAAAGATATACAAATTTATCCAATAAGAAACTTAGAAAGTTCACTCGAAGAAGCTAAGGAGGATATTAATTCATTTGAAGATCTGGATTCAGAATCACATTCAGACTGAGAAGCAGAGGATGGTGATGAGTTGGGTCTAACAATGATTATGGGCATCATGGACAAGAAATCGTTGGACCAATTTTATTTTTTTAAACTGAAGGCATTAGTGGGGGAAAAGAAGAAGACGGGTCCAAAATTAGCTAGAGTAAAGTTGGAGATGGCAGGTAGTGCATCGGGTCAAAAAATTGAGATCAGGAAAAGGCTATGCCTTTTCTCGAGAGACATGAGGGTCCTATCATGGAATGTCAGGGGCTGCAATGCCCCTGACAAAATTACTTTGATCAAGCGATGTTTTGATCAAATGAGGACTGAAGTTGTGCTTTTACAAGAGATGAAATTAAGTGGAGTCAATGTTGATAGATTTAGGAGAATTTTTAAAGGTTGGCAATGCCAAATAATTGATTTGGTTGGAGCTTCAGGTGACCTGGGTATTCTGTGGAATGAAGCGGTGGTGGAGATACAAACTATCAAAGTCGAGAGATCTTGTCAATGGATAGAGGTATGGTCAAAACAACTCCAATCCAAATTCTACCTGATCAATGTTTATGGACCTAACAATATTCTTAAGTTGAAGTGTGTATGGGAAGCTTTGTTGGAGGTTCTTTTGGGTAATGGCAGTAAACTCTTTCTCCTAGGGGGTGATTTCAATGCTATGAACTAGTTGGCATAACTAGAAGCAAAGAGATTTCAGTGACTTTGTCAATAAAAATGGACTGCTTGGTGTACCTTTCAAAAGGGGTGATTTCACTTGGACAAATAGACATAGTGTATTCTCAAATATTGTTGAAAAGTTGGATAGATTTTTATTAAGAGGCAATTGGAAGGAGTCTCAATGGATTTTGTAGGTGGAAATCATTCCCATTACTAGCTTGAATTATTACCCAATCTATGTAAGGATTCATGAGGATGTGGTTCTGAAATGATGCCCTTTCAAATTTGAAAATATGTGGTTGAGGGAGGAAGGATTCTTGGATCGTGTTGCAGAATGGTGGGAAGAGGCACCATAAAAGTTTGGAAATAAAGCTTTTAATTTCTATAAAAAGTTGCAGTATATCAAAGAACATTTAAAGCAATGGAATAGGGAAGTTTTCAAAAATATCTTTACTTAGAAGCTTAGACTGGAAAAGGAGTTAGGGGACTTGCATCAAAAAGTTATTGTAAGGGGTATGAGAGAGGATGACTTCCAGAAAGAGAAGGACCTTAATAAGGAGTATTATAAGGTTTTAGCTAGAGAGGAAGTGTTTTAGAGGCAGAAATCCAGAGAAACGTGGTTGAAAGAAGGAAATTGCAACAGTAAGTTCTTTCACAATTTTGTTAAGGTAAGGAGAGCCAGTAATAAGATATTTTCCATCTAGAATGTTAATGGTGTAGTTCTTACAAAAAAAGGAGGATATATGCAATGAAGTTGTTCGATTCTTCTCTGAATCTTTTAACAACAATGTTCAAGACCCTCAAAGGTACGATCTTCTAAATGTGATTCTTGCTTCCATCTTGGATGCTCTTAATGAATTTCTAACAAGAAGTGTTTCATTGGAGGAAGTGAGAGCAATTATTTTTAATATGGGTGCAAATAAAGAACCGAGGCTTGATGGTTTCCCAACTCTTTTTTATCGGTGTTTATGGGATGTGCTTGCAAATGACCTCCTAGAAGTGGTGGAAGAGTCACGGGTGGGTGGTTTTGTTTTGAAAGATTTTAACAATAATTTTATTGCCCTCATTCCTAAAAAGGAGGAAGTGCGGTCCTTTAGCGATTTTAGGCCCATATCTCTGTGTAATACAATCTACAAAATCATTTCTAAGGTAATGGTGAATAGGTTAAAGGTTATTCTGGATTTGGTCATCTCCTTGGAGTAGAGTGGCTTTTATCCCAATCGTTCAATTTATGAGGGTGTAATTGTGGCACATGAAGCAATTCACTCAATTCGGACCTCCCGAACTGACAAAATATTGGTGAAATTAGATATTAGGAAGGCTTACGATGAAGTGAATAGAGACTTCCTTCTTGATGTTCTCAAAAAATTTGGGTTTTGCGTTGGATGGGTGAAATGGACCTTGAAAGTTGTATTAAAACACCATGCTTCTCGGTCTTAGTTAATAGTAGTCCACAAGGTTTTTTGAGTCTAAGAAAGGGCCAAGGAAAGATGATCCAATCTCTCCCTTTCTCTTTATCATAATGGTCGAGGCTCTTGGAAGACTGATATCCAAAAAGAGGAGGGATGGGATTTGGAAGGGAGTTAAAGTTGTGGATGGCATTGATAACATCTCACATTTACAATTTATAGATGGTACCCTTTTGTTGGGAGAGGGTTTTTTGTTGGAATAAGGGATCACTAAGAGGGGAGGGTGAATCAGTGATCTACTAGATAATAAAATTGCAAACTTATTCTTTATCCATCGGTTAACAATGCATAACAAATATGAACACGAACATGCAACAATAAAAGCACAAATCCACAACACCAAAAATTTTACGTGGAAACCCGGAAAGGGAAAAACCATGGTGGGGCTGGAACCCACAATATCCATATACTATGGCCAAGAGTACATAGATGGGGAATACACTTGCATTTAGGCTCACTTCTTAATTACAATTGCCCGGAAGGCTACAACCTTCAGGGAAGTCTCACTGACTTACATTTTGATTACAAAGTGAGTTTACAATTAAATGAACTCTTAGAAAGCATCTGACAATGCAAAATTGAGTTGGTTAGGCTTTGTATCACTGACTATTTCTGCTCTGTTGATTACTCTGTTCTGGTCTCAATCAGTTACCGGTTTATTTGAAAGCAAAATGCGCACGTGAAACTGTGCTCAATCACACCAAAACTGATTGCCAAACACTCAATACATCATGACATCACAAAAATCAACTGCTACAATAATATTATATATTCAATCTCACCACAAAAATAATTTCCTTCAAGTCAGCTTCAAGAGATGTAACGTGTAGATGAAGTCAGCTCCAATCTCGAACATACCATAGCATCAGAATAAAATATTACAACTACACACTTCCTAAAAGTCTTAACACACACTGAGATCACAAAAATAATTACTGCAAACACCGCAAACACCGAAGATGATTCTGGATCAACACATTACCAAAATACCCTGTTCTGTCATGTTCTGTCGGTTAACTATCTACCGATTACCTCCATCTTCCGAATAAGCTAAGTCACGACTGTCGAATTGAATCACCATGAAGAGTTGATATCAATGACAACCTTAAACAACTAATCAACCACTGAAAGTCTCCTGAAATCACCAGATGAGTGTCAATTGCCAACAATCTCCCCCTTTGGCATTGATGGAAACTCCTGTGAAAAATGACTCAGTACTGAAATCTGTATAACCGGATGAAAAAAATAAAAGAATACAAGAATTCCAAGACTCCCCATAAGATAAACAATCCATAAGTCTACAATACACTGGGTTGTACACTCCATACAAAGAATCAATGTATACATTGTACACTTTTCACCTCATCTCCTCTCTCCCTCTATACATTTTTCACCGAATCTCTCTCCCTTTGACAACAATGCCAAAGATAGTGTGTCCATCAAAATTGTTGTACATATATATACATTCACCGGACTATTAACTCTATGCATGCCTCATTATATCTGCATAAGCTAACTTAAGGAACCCTAGATAGTTGTTCTAACATGCCCACAACTTCTCCACTATTGAAACAAAACCGTTCAAAACATATGCATGAAATTATATAGAAACAATGTTTGTAGGAGTATCCTGAGACATATTTTGTATACAGTCCATTTTATGATACAATAAGGTGTCCAGTCGAGGACCATTTAGGTTCTGGAGTTCACCTATTCTCCGGATTATCCTCTCCTTCTCCTCAAAATTTATGATATGCTCAATAATATTCAAAATTTTGCTCCTCTATACTACCGGTTAGATTTGATGTGGGATCATAGGCCCGATAGATCTGAATTAACTGTCCTTTATAGTTTTCTATTTGCTTGTCTATTTCAGTTGTAAAATTAGTCAAAATTAGACAAGACTTATATGTTTTATCGCCTTCTACTAATGCCTCATCAACCAGTTTTAGCTCCTTATCTAACCGTGCCTTATCATTATTTATCATTTGCAAATATGTTCGATTTTTAGCATCCTTAAACTTCTCCATGGTTTGTAGGGTGGATGCCTTAGACAAGAAATCAAATTTGTTGGAGATATAAATTGTTTAGCTTACCGGATGAGCTAGTACTAGCATCAAGTTGCACTTCCAGTATCACCTGACCCAAAAATTTCATCGATTTTTCAATTAGTTTCTTCTCCTCTAACTCAGACTGGGCTAACTCTTGGGTGGCTTGCACCTGAAGAGAAACAACAACTATCATCCTCTCAGCCAAAGATATTTGAGCAAAAGGTTTATCAAAATTGATGTTGAGTTGAGAAAAACTCCCTAGGCTATGAGTTTTAGCAGTGTCAATTGCCACTAATACCAGAGTTTCCAAACCCTTGCCCTTATTCTTATCCTTATCCTTATTCGATTCGGCCTATTTTTCCTCATCTTTCTTCTCAGCTTCAATAGGTCTGGATTTATCTTCCTTGGGTGCCTCTTGTGCATTGGTGTCACCACTTGATGCACCATCCATGGCCTCAGTTGGTTTGTCATTGTTATTTGTAGCCTCATCAGCAACAAAATCCAAAATTTGCTAATCACCACCATCTTGCGTATCCTCATCTTTATTTACAGTTTCTACAAGAGGTTTATCTGACTAAGTGGCTTTATTTTGAGAATCATTATCTACAAGTCGGTCCTCAATTAGAATTTTTTTTCCAAATCTCGCTAGTCTCTCTCCTTATTTCTTCAACTCTTCCGCCCATTAAACTGTACATCTTGTGTTTACTCCAAAATTCCTTTTTATTAGCCAACAAAATCAATCTATCAATTTCTTCTATGGCGATACTAGTGCAATGATTAGCCAGCTTACTTTCCTTTATTTCCCTATGTTAGTCCCAACCGGTGTTGAGAGGGGAGGGGTGAATCAGCACTTGATCAAATCTTCACAATTAAAACTTTTAACTCTAATATGCATTTATTTAATATCCATCAATATACTTAATCACTGAAGTAGAATATGCATGCATGAAAAGTTGATAGTGACACCAAGGTTTATCTCGTGGAAACCCAAATGGGAGAAAACCACGATGTGAGTAGGAACTCACAAAATTTGTACTCTTCTGGAGTATGCCTAGTGAGGAGCCATCCCTGTTAGGAGATTACAAAGACACTATTAGGTGTCACCCAGTTAAGGGATTTAGTTTATGGTCGATTAGTGCCTTTACCCTATTAAAGGTAGCCTGATTAAAGGACTTAAGAACATCAATTAAGATGTCACCCGGTTAAGGGATTTTACAAAAGGGACCTGTTAAAGTCCACTTGGTTAAGGGATTTAAGTTGCAATGGTTAGAAAGAAACAAATGGATGATCAGTTGAATTAGCTATTGATAGCTTGATCAGATCACAAATAGAATCACACTCTATCCACATCGGTTGTGTCTTCTCTTGCAAAACACCAATTTTCTTCTGAAACCTTCAGCTCTGCACTTAGTCAGTCCTCTATCCCTCGGCTTCGCACTCTATCAGTCCTCTAACCTTCAACTCTACACTCTGTCAGTCCTCTGACCTTCGGTTCTACACTCAGTTGGTCCTCTGACCTTCAACTCTGCACTCAACCGATCCTCTGACCTTCGACTCTGCACTCACCCGGTCCTCTGTCTTTCGGCTCTGCACTCAACTGGTCTACCTCAAACACCATCTACTTTGCTAAATCCTTTTAGCACTTCCCCTCACTCTGTAATTCACTTTGGATTGCCTTCTACAAGATCTTCCTTTTGTAAATTTTACGATCAAGTCTTTCTGAATGAATTCAAAAATACTTTATACATTTTCTACCAACACCTCCAGGTGTTCCCTCAATCAAAGCAATCACAGATTTTAGAAGATTTCAAATTCAAAATCTCCCACTCTTTCTCTGCGCACCCTGCAACAATTCCACCAAGTGTTCAACGAATTCTGCCACCGCAACTTCCAAAGATAGTAACTTTTGGGTCGAGTTCAGTCAATTAAGTGCGACCCAGAAAATTCACAGGTAATCATGCTTGACTGCATGATAACTGAAGTTGACCTTACCAACTTATGATTTGGCATAGAAACAAGCTCACCAACTCACCTTTTGCCACCGCAACTGAATAACAGATCACCACTCTGAGATTTATGGTGATCACCTATCTTCCTTATGTCATACTGGTGTACCGGTATACCACTGCACTTCTATATTACCGGTTCATCCTTTGATTGCCAGTTTGTTGTGCTAGCATCAAGTCTCCTCCCTTGTTTGCCAATGAGGTTCTGGTTTGCATATAACCTCAAGTCTTATTGCCTGAGTCATCTTTGTGACTTCATCATCATCAAAATGACCGATCTTCTTGAATGAAAGACCGGTTGGATTAGTCTATCTTCCCTTGAGCTGATTGAACTTTTAGTCATCTGTTTCCAATGTTGTTTCCATGTGTTTGTAAGTCATCACCTTTGTTTACTGAAATACACCATTCTATCGATACCACTTCACCGGTCAATATTAGACATCAATGACAAATCTTAGCTCATATACCGGTTCTCTGGATTGACCGGTTTTGTCAATGCCAACACCCTATCCATCTGACTTGCTGATTTTCTTCTAGAATCAATAAGACTGTACAAATATTTGGGTAAATATTTCTCTGAATCAATTAATGCTTTTCTAAATACATCCATCTATAAAATTACTGCTTCTTCTATCTGTCTCTGATCTTTATCATCCATATTTACATAATATACATATATATTCTTTAAATTCCCATCTTTTATAATCTCATCGATCAATTCTTGAGTAGATAATGGAGGAATAATGTGATACTCTATTTTTGAGGATTTCATCTTACCGACTTTAATGGCTTCATCAAGATCAGACTTTGTCTTCTTTCCTTTCTTGGATTGGCCTATTGGTTCAGGTTCAAATCTTACTTTCTTCTTCTGCTTCTCACCCTTCACATCACCAGAATGGGGCTTCCGGGTTACCCTAGAAAATTCACCCTTCTTAGGTGCCTTGTGAACATCAGAATCAGATTCAATTTCTAATTCCACCAGAGTAGCCACCACATGTTCCCTTTGTGTTTTCTGCTTCCTCTTCAGAATACCTTTTCCCTTTGCAGATGTACTAGGGGTTTCAGCTTGGGCAGTAGATGTCTTCACTAGAGCGATAGAGGGTCCTGTTACCTTTATTTTGACAGGAGCAGATGTAGATTTTTGTTTTTCTTCCTTCTTTGTTGCATCCCTTGCTGCTTTAGAAGCCCTCACCTTCTCCCAAGGATGGCCCTTCTCAACAAGAATATCCTCTACTATCTTAGCCACCTTCCTCTTCCTTGTCGATTCTGTAAATTTGGAGTGTAACTCCATTGACTTTTCCTTACAGGTACCGAATCTCATCTCCTTACTGTCTTCTGAAGATTTGAGAAAATGTTGTGCATATGCTTCCAAGGTAGCTTCATCCACCTCATATCCCATAGGCATTATCCAAATAGTGCGAGTTTGGACTACTTCCATCAAGCATTCGTCTTTATTCACCATAAAACATATTGTCCCCTCATACTTCTTGACAATTTCCTTGGGGATTCTCACTCTCTGCTTCATCTCCTCTTGAAATATTTTGAAGAAGGCCCACAAAGCAGCATTCTGATTGATTGCCAAGACTATCCAATCCTTGCTTAATCTGTTGCACCACCGGTCTGTCATAAACCCACTAGAATCTACCGGTTCTGGGGATTTGATTCATGAAATATAGGGAAAGACAGATAATCAATGATCCAAACTTGAAAACATGATTTTTGTCTTGTTTAATCTTCTTCAAATTGATCAACTATTCTTCCAACATCACACTGCATAGGTAATAGTGGCTGTCTTCCTTAACCATTTTGTATGTAGCATGAATTGCAGTGCCAGAGACCGAATTCAATCTATTCGATTGATACACCTTGTACCCAATCACCATAGCAGCAAATTTAACATCATCTTCCCTTATGGTACTGATTTTCATTGATCGTCTGTCGAATTATGCACCAGTTAGTTTATTTACTGTATGGTTTGTAACCTTCCATAACCTTGGTTTCTCACCAGTTTGATGTAAATAGGTAACTTCTTTGATTGCTTCCACAGTGATCTTGTATGGCTTTTCCAGCCACGTAAACTCAGCATGAACCCTACTCAGCACGTATCGAGCCCATTCTTTCTCATCAAAATTCAGGAAGTTCACAAATTGGGTAAAACCCTTCCTTACCAGTTGAGCAAATTCCAACTTAGGATTGCCGATATTGTCCATGATTTTATCTATGTACAAATCCAAAATATCTTCTGAGCCAATCTCCTCGATTTCATAGTGAATATATGCATGAACATCATCAACATGCAGAACACCATGCGAAACGAAGGAAAATGCACCTATCGGGTCGTCCTCCATGGACTTGTATGGGTTTTTCTTGAATACAGGACGAGTCTTGTCCTTCACTTCGATCACCAATGGAGTAGAGACAGAGGATGCAGATGCCATTGCAAAATCTTAGAAAATAAGACTCAAATTAATGCCCTTCGACAAATACCTTGAACAATTGTTGAATGCCCTAGATTGCTTTGTCAGATTGTTATTTGCTCTTAGATCATCTGAAAACTTTAATAGCTCGAAAACACTATTCACAAGGTGAAGAACGATTCTCGTATGTCCCATTTTAACCTTGCAAACCCTAATTTCCCTTTGAAATAAATGCACCTCAAATATTCAACCAGATGCTCTATTCAGCTAATGGATGCCACAATCAACCATTTGAGTTTTAGATATCAACTACCATCTGTAATCCATAGACCACATATCTCATCAAGGGGTTCTTGCAAGATTTTCATTGATTTGCCTCCCCCTAAGGCCCAAAGCCCTAGTTACCGAATGAAGGTTCTGCACCAGATACAAGGACATATGCATTATCTGTCTTAGATGCATTCTTTCTCACCCACATCTTCTCATTATTCTCTCTGATCTCTTCAATTTTTGGTTTACCCTTCTTATCCGATTTATTCTTGTCTACCGAAGCACTATTCTTACTTCTGCAGTACTTTGCAATGTGACCGGTTTTGTTGCATGCTCTACAAAGAACATTATTCTTCACAGATCTAAAGTTCATCTGATTTTGTCTCATCCTGCACTGATTAGAGATATGTCCAAACATTCCACAGGCATAACATCTTTTGATTTTAAAGTTGTTCATCATAGCTCTACATACATTTTACTTGTGTCCAAAATTATTGTATATGAAACACTGAGCGGTAAAGGTAGAAGCATTGTTGTTCATCACATTTTTATTGTTCATCATTCTATTATTCATCCTACTTCTATACTAACTTTTCATATGACCAAATTTATTTCAATTAAAACATCTACCATTAAATTTATAAGAATTAGGCTATCTTACTAGAGGGTTCTTGCTCTTTTTCTAATCAGATTTAGCATTGCCTTGTCCAAATCTAGAGGATTCACCTTTCTCATATCCAAGACCTCGCATATCCTTTCCATGTCTTTGAATTTCCAGCATCTCATCAAGTCTTGTTGAACTCGCTTTGAATTTTTCTTTGTATTCATTGGCAGCAGCAAGTTCATCTCTCAAGGTATCAACCTGTCTCTCAAGTTCTTGACCATTATTCCTTGATTGTGTCAACTCAAGCTTCAAATGATCATTCTCATAGGTAATCCTAAAGCATTCATCAACTCTATCCTTCAATGATTGTGCTAGATTCTCTTCATTCTTCTTTTGGTCCTCAATCTCCTTAGTCAGTCTCATCACAATGGATTACATCTCATTCTTCAAAGCAACATTTTCCCTTTAAAGCTTGTCCACTTCATCAGCTTTGTCTTGGTATTCCATTATCTGATCTTCTTTCTCCTTTAACTTGTCCATTAATTCCTTCCTTTTTTCTCTGCAAATACTTGCTTGATCCTTCAGCTCACTAATGAATTCATCAGCTACATTTAGATTCTTCTTCAATGTACAGACCTCACTTCTAGAAACATCAAGATCCTCAAGTGCCACATTAAGCTGTCTCTGAAAAACCAGTATCCATTGAATCAATCTTCCAGATCTTCCTCAAGTGGTTAAGCTTCCTCAGAGGTACTAGGCTCTGATACCAATTGTTGGAATCAGGGATCACTAAGAGGGGGGGTGAATCAGTGATCTACCAAATATTAAAACTACAAATTTATTCTTTATCCACCAGTTAACAATGCATAACAAATATGAACATGAACATGCAACAATAAAAGCACAAATCCACAACACCGAAATTTTTGCGTGGAAACCTAGAAAGGGAAAAAACATGGTGGGGATAGAACCCACAAGATTCATATACTATAGCCAGGAATACATAAATATTACATAGATGGGGAATGCACTTATATTTAGTCTCACTACCTAGAGCTCACTACTCAATTACAATTGCCTAGAAGGCTACAACCCTCAGGGAAGTCTCACTAACTTACAATTTGATTACAAAGTGAGTTTATAATGAAATGAACTCTTAGAAAGCATCTGACAATGCAAAATTGAGTTCCAGTTAGGCTCTATATCACTGACTATTTCTTCTTTGTTGATTACTGTTCCGGTCTCAGTCAATTACCAGTTGATCTGAAAGAAAAATGCGCACGTGAAACTGCACTCAATCGCACCAAAACTGATCGCCAAACACTCAACACATCATGACATCACAAAAATCAATCGCTACAATGGTCTTATATATCCGATCTCACCACAAAAATAATTTCCTTCAAGTCGGCTTCAAGAGATGTAACATGTAGATGAAGTCAGCTCCAATCTTGAGCATACCACAACACCAGACTAAAATATTACAACCACATGCTTCCTAAAGGTCTTACCACACACTGAGATCACAAAAATAATTACCACAAATATCGCAAACACCGAAGATGATTCCAGATCAACACAGTACCAAAATACCTTGTTCTGTCAGTTAACTATCTACCGACTACCTCCATCTTTCGTATAAGCTAAGTCACGATTGCCCAATCGAAACATGAGTTGACATCAATGACAAGCCTAAACAACTAATCAACCACCAGAATTATCCTTAAATAAACGGATGAGTTTCAATTGCCAACATTTTTTTAGGGAAGCGAGGGTAATGAAGGAGGTGTTGGACAAGTATAGTCGAATATCCAGACAATGCATTAACTGGAGGAAATCTGAAAATTTTTTCTTTAACACTTGATGTTACAAATGAAGGGAAATTTGTTCAATATTGGGCATGAAACATGGTACCCTACCTGGAAGATATTTGGGTATCCCACTTTTTGGTGGAGCTAGTAGAACTTCTATGTGGAAGGATTTAGTGGCGAGCTGCCTAAAAAGAATGGATGGCTGAAAAAGCAAATGGCTAACATTGGCAGGGATGATTCTGATGTTAAAATTGGTTGTCTCAGCAATCCCAATTTGTTCAATGATGTGTCTTAACATTCCTAAGAAAATTGTTAAGGTTATCAGCCAAAGGATAAGAAAGTTCTTTTGGAATGGTGCAAGTGATTAGGATAAGATTCCTTTGCTCGCATGGGATAAGATTTGTTTGGTGAAGAATAAAGAGGTTGTTGGTCTCAGGGACTAGAACATTATGAATGAGGCCTTAGGGGCTAAACTTGTTTGGAATATTTACTCTCAGCCTTCTCAACTTTGGGTTAAGATTCTAAAAGCAAAATACTTGGACTCTATGGATGAATACAGGATCTTTACTATTTGTAACCCCCCACAAGGTTCTGCAATCTGGAACTTTATTATTTCTCGTCACAGGGTCATTGTTGAGCATATCACTTGGTGAGTTGGCAACGGTTTGAGAGCAAAATTTTGGGATGACTCCTGGAATGGTCTCCTAACCCTAAAAGATAATCTTGATTTACATGATTTAAGACTTTGTTTTCTATAGCATTGGGGTGAAATTTTTTGTGACTATCGAACATTCCAAGATGGAGTTTTGGGGGGTTTTTGGATGTGGAAACCCATACAGGATCTTGGCATCTCAGATCGGCAGAAAGCTTTAATGCGAGGGATTTTTAGATCTAGGAAAATATAAAAAATGAAGAGTGAGGATAGAGTTATTTGGTGTGAGGTAGTTGACAGTAAGCACTCCGTGAAATTGGGTTACCAATTTTTGGAGGTAGGTGCAAGAGGGGAAAATTGGCCAATGGATTTATTTTGGGGGAAGGAAGTTATGCCTAAAGCTAGAGCCTTCACGTGGTTGGCATATAGAGGTCGTATTCTTACAAGTGACATAAGAAAGTGATTGGGATTTTGTGAGTCATCCAAGTGTGTGATGTGTGGTGAGCCAGAGGAAACTACATACCACTTATTGTAAAATAGAAAATTTGCCTTCTCCTGTTGGGAGATGCTTAGAAGCCTTTTGAGGTGCCAGAGTCCAATGCTGTAAATTTTGAAATGAGTCTTTGAAAGTTGGTCACGTTGGAGTGGAGAAAATCAACTTTATCATGTATATGGAAGGTAAGCCCTTCCCTAGTCATTTGGGAGTTATGGAAAGAGAGAAATGGGCATCTTTTCTTAGATAAGATGGAGTCATTGGACAGATTGAAATGGAGAATAAATCATGTTATAGAGGAGATAGTAGGAGCTGCAACATCCCAGTTCTTCAATCCAAGGGTCCCTTTTACATTGGATGATAGGTGTGTGCAAACTCTTTGGCCTGACATATGCCTTAGGCCCATTAAGGGGCATGGTTGGGTTCAATCCAGTATTTCTTCTCAACCTAAGGAGAAGTGGGTGAGACCTTCAGAGGGATGGTGGAAGATTAATTTTGATGAAGCCTCTAAAGGAAATCCTGGACCATCTAGGGTGGGGTTCATTGTTCGAGATTGGAAGGGGGATGTGGTGGCACTAGGTGCACAAAAACTTGAACTAGGAACAAATAATATAGCTGAAGCATCAACTGTATTAATAGCAGTAAAAATTGGCAAGAAATTGGGAGCTAGGAGGTTTCACTTAGAGGGAGATTCATTGATCATCATTCAGGCTATAATGAAGGCTAGTATAGAGGCATGGCACTTACAAAATCCAACTATCAGTATAATGGAGGAGTTGAATTTTTTTGAATATTTTCAAGTTAGTCATGTTAGAAGAACGAGTGATATGGAGGAAAACTTCCTTTCTAAATGGGTTTTATCTTTTGATGAGATTGGTGAACTTAGGTTTGAAGACCTTCGGCAAAATATTTTTTAAGGAAATCTAAAGGCTATAGAGTGTTAATGACTATTTTTTTTTGAATTGCAAGGACCGTAGAGGTGATGTGGTAAGTGGCGGCGGGCAATAAAAACTTGTAGGAGTATTTCTGAAGGACTTTGAATTGATTTAACACACCATTAAATGCATGTCATATCTCTACATCAATGTCTTATTTCAAGTTTATGGTGGAGAAAGTTAGATTCTTTGCTAAGGTTTTTTTGCAAGGGTGGATCTTAGAAGTGTGGAGAAAGGTGGTAGAGTGGAGCAGGTAGACAACATGGAGGCAAACTTCACCCTGTGAACAAAAAAGCAATTGTGTTCGTTCTATGGGGACTTAACAAAGAGAAGGTTGAGATGAATTTTCAGCTTCTCATATGAGCATTTGACATTGTTGCGTGTTCCTCATTGTGAGCAAAGCTTTTGAATTGGTGGAGCATAAATATAAAATGAGAATGGATATTTATTTATTGATTATGGTGTGGGGTTTGAAAGTTGGTGAGGATGTAGGTATGATGAGGCGGGTGATGGAAACCATAGTCCACAAGGATTTCCTGGACGGGATGGAGTCCTTTCTAGAGTGGGTTTTTCCTGGAGAAGGATTGGAGGATGGCGGACAGGGTATTAGGGTAGTGTTGATCCCTTTCGTGAGGTGGTCGTGAGGACTATGTAAAGTGCACCGTAGAGCCGAGGCAAAGCATGGATGGGAGGCTTTGAAACTCCTAGTGCAAATTTAAAGAACTAGAGGTAGAAATTGAAATAGCTAAGGCTGAAGCAGAGGGTGTGGGAAGGAGAGTGTTGCACCTGAGGAAGCAGAGAGAGACAGAGGAGAAGAATCATAATGGTGGATTGAGCTCTTTGAACAAGAAGAAATAATGATTTGGTACAATTCCAGTTAGTTTGTGTTTTGTTTTGTCTTTGGTGGGTTTATCCACTTTTTTGTATCTCGTCTAGTCTATAAAGAAGTCGATTGAAGGGTTAGTTTTTGGTGTAGAAGCTATACTGTCAGTGAACGAGCATTTTGAAAAAGCTCGTTATAGGAGTGGGTGGGATGTCTTATTTTTGGCATATTGTGAACTCTTTGGAAAGTTGTCTTTTTGGTCAAGTATTAATCTTTTCAAAAATAAATAAAATACAAACTTATTACCAAGCAAAAAAAAAAATATAGTATTATTATATATTAAAATTTATATAATAATATTTTACTATAATTATAATAATTTAACAACAATATAATAATGAAAATACAATAATAATATTGTGGAGATGTTTTGATTATGACCACTTAGATGAATAATGAAAATTTTGGTCATATAAATCTAAACTTTTTTTTTATTTGATAGATGTTACAAGGTAACTAACATGACAAATGAATCTTGCCTTCATTATTGAAACTAGGTGAAAATATTTTGATACTAATTAATTAATTAACTGTGAAAATATTGGTAGTTATCACTACAAGGTAACTACCATGACAAGTGAGTGAAGAACTAATATTAATTGAATAATAAAGAATATATTCTCTAGCATTATTGATAATCTAATATTGAATAATAAAAAATATATTTTCTAATATTCAACTAAGATTACACATTTTGTAAATATTATTATTAAGATTGAATGAACTAACTTAAAAAAGTACAAAGATTACCAAATACATTCATTATAATTAAATATTTTTTTATGTATTATGACTAAGGTTTGAATTATAATTAGGTTTACTTAATGTTAAAATGATATAGTGTATATGTCCCTATTCCTTCAAATAACATTATCCTTAGATCAATCCTCAAAGCACGAAGAAGTGGATTTATTTCTGCACACACATCATTGTAATTAATAGAATAAAACAAATTCTATTAATTTTTTTAAGAAATTGGTATTACAAATTATTAATATGCTCCTAAGTTACAATTGTACAATACCTTTTCGAGATAAACATCGATGTGAAAATTTGATGTGTACAACATAATATTTTTTCAATACAAATAAATTAGAATTTGTGGAATCAAAGGATATCAACAATTCCATCTGAATTTAGTGATAACTATAACTATTATTGATACTATTTATTCTTTACATAAATCTATAAAATTAATAGCTTTACTAAGCCTCTCATTTATTTGCTACATTTAAATGTACTAGTTTGATTGAATATGAATTAACATAGTATAAATTATTAATCTCTTCTATTTGCTAATTGTTTAGATTTACAATTACAATTAATCACAAATATTAAATGACACTTATTAGTACTTGTCCTAGGCTTGCTTTCACTAAGCATTTTATTCAATTAGTTTGCACCAATCATACGTGATTATTATTTTTTCTTTCAAAATAAACTTAGTAAAGTTGACATTTATATTTTTAAATTTAAGATATTGCAAAAATTGTTTATCTACACTATGATTGGTTTAAAAAAATGGTGCTATAGGAGCAAATTTTTAGGAATGATAGTTTTTTTAGGTTTTTTTTGGATTTCCTTTGTATTTTAGAAAAATAAATGTTTATTTTAAATAGTTTTTTTTTTAATTTTTATTATTTATAATATCATAAATGAAATATTTTTTCAAAATGATATATAAATTTTAATAATTATTTTTTGTCTCAAAATATAGATAACAAGACCAATTATAGGGATTTTATTCAATTTAAATTAAATCAAATGAAAAATTAAATACAACTATTCTATTATAAAAATCTAATCATTATGTGTTCTTTATAATTGTATTTTATATATCTTTTTGAAATCGTTCTATTTTAATACTTTTTGAAAATCATAAATTTTTTAATTAGTTTAAAATATACAAAATAATAAAATAACTCTTAATCATAAATTTAAATATTTTTCATTAAGTTATTAAAAAAATGTCTATTTTCACTTTGATAATTATTAATAGTTATTTAATTAAGATCAATTATAATTAATATTACATAAATATAAAAAACAATATAATATTACACTACAAATTAATAATTAAATTTGAGATTAATTTTATTATAATTATAATTATATAATATTTTTAAATTAAATTAGGATTATGATTTTCAGAAAAATATAAATTTTCACTATAAAATTTGTATTATATTATAATTATTTTATTAAAATAAGAGATAATTAATATTACATAAATATATTTAAAAAATATAATTTTAAAATAATAATGATTCAAAATTATGATAATTAAAAATTATTCTAATTTTTATTACAATTTAAAATTATAATAATTAAAAATTAGAACATTGTTGCATTAATTAGTCAATTAGTTTGCACCAATCAAAAGTGATCATTTTTTTTCTTTCAAAATAAACTTGGTTTTTGTAAAGTTGAGGTTTATATTTTTAAATTTAAGATATTGTAAAAATTATTTATCTACACTATGATTGGTTTAAAAAATTTGGTGTTATAGGAACCAATTTTTAGGAATGATAGATTTTTTTAGGTTTTTTTTTTTGGATTTCTTTGTATTTTTTTAAAATTAAATATAGAGAGTAAACTTACAAAAAGTATAGCTTCAACAGTAACGTGAGGTCATGCCTCAAAACCAACAATCATGACCTACATCGGTCCGACCAATGACTACTAACAGTTCTGCATGCACATTATAAACAACATAATCATATACATAGCCTATTCTATGATGTGTCCAAGCAAAAAGAGTATAAATAGATAATGTTCATGTTTGAACAAAAAAAACTAAACAACATCTCAACACTCATGAAGATGATCTTGACAGGGCTCCATCCAAGTTGTCCACCCCAAAGGGCCTTCCATCCAAATTCTCTTCCTTCCCTCATGCGGTTGAGTCAACATCTGGATCTGTTCCATTGTTGGGTTTCTGGCTTTCTGAATCTTAGCACCAAGATTCTCCATTGCAGTGGCAAAATATGTGTGGTCTCCTACAACCCACTTCCATTCAAATCCATTCTCCAACTCATATATGAACATAGTAGCATGACCATCTTTGAGAAACCACAAAAATTTGTTCTTCTCTATCCTCATAGTTACAGAGATCTGCAAAATAATGTAATGAAGAGTGAGTCCATGAAATAACTTGGTAAGGGCCAGAGTTTTACCTTGGAATTTATCTTCATTTCTAATTTTCCAAATGTACCATAAGATATCAGTAGAAAGAATATGCCTAAACAGATTAGTATCTTTTTTCAAACCATGGATGCAACCAGTAAGAACTTCCATAATATTAACCTAGTTAGGAATAGAAATACCAAACATCAACCAGATTTCTTTAGCAATAATGCACTCAAAGAAGACATGTCTAACGAATTCAGGTATTCTACATATATTGCACATATCAATATTGGATTGATCTTTCCTAAAAGGAAGCCTGTTAATTAACATCAACCATTTAAAACATTTTTTCTTAGGAACAATAGGACCGTTCCATAATCCTGTGAATACTTTCTGCCATTGCTTTAAAGATAAATCTGCATACCACAAAGTATTAGCATGATTGGTAATACTCATTATAAGAGAGAGTATTATAAACAATGATAGACTTGACATTAGAAATAAGTATATCATTATTCCATTTATAAGCAATAAATATGTTATTATCCACATTAAAAAATTTAGGCAACTAAAGAACAACAGACGCATTTTAACCATATTGTAAGTTCTTTTTTGGGAAGCCGGAAGATCATAATTAGCACTAAGTGCTTCCCAACTCATAAGTATATCACTACCAATAATGTCTTTAAAGCAATAAATACCTTTATTAGCCCATGCTCTAGCACAACAGCCTTGTGTAAGCGCAAGAGGTTTGGAGGAGTGGAAAAGGTTCCACCAGATAGATCTCTATCCATGAATGTGATCATTGTTATTGGCCCTACTATTGGTGATGAATGGTCTAACTATTTCCCAAGCCCTCCAGATAGATTTAAAGACACACGAACCCTTTACTGAGACTGGGAAACCTCCAACCATTAGGTCACAAAATGGTAAAGACTTCCAAGATTTATCCCCCTTAGGTACAACCCTCGTCATGTTTCTTCTAACCAAGACTTTCCATGGTTCACTGCCTTCAAACACCTGAAAGATCCATTTTGTAGCAAGTGCAATCCCTTGGAGTCTTGGATCCTTTAGTCTGAGCCCTCCCAATCTCTTCTCAATATGACACCAACCCCATTTAACTGAATGCATCTTATTGTTTCCTTTCCCATCAGACCATAAGAACTTCCTTATAACTTTCTAGATTTCAAGGTTCTAATAGTTACAAAACATCCAGCCAGGCAGATGAATAATAAATGTTGTATGAAGATAGAATCTTTTGACAAACTTGCACTCTGCTAGCAAGCAACAAATATCTATTGTTCCACTTATTTAATTTCTTTTCTATTTTACCTCTAACCCATATCCACATTTCCTTTAGAGAAGGGGAGATAGTGAAGGGTATCCCTAGGTATCTAACAATCTTGTTAGGACCCCCCCACTGGAACCCCATTTGTTGTAACCAATCTGGAGGGTCCTCTCTCCACCCAAGCAAGGTGAATTTAGTTTGAGAGATTTTGGCCCTTGAGGTCTCACCGAGGAACTTGATTTTTCTTTCAAGGGCTTCCATGTTCTGCTTGGTGAGTTCTACAAATAATGCAATATCATCTGCAAACTGAATATTAACTAAATCTGACACATTAGGAAGCACAACACCTTCGATTTTAGGGGAAATGGTGCAGTCTCTCAATATGTAGTACAATGCATCAGAGGCAATGACAAACAGGGTCGGGGCAAGGGGGCATCCCTGCTTGATGAACCTTCCAAGTTTAATGACCTGAGTGAGTGAGACATTAACCTCAACCTGTGTGGAAGCATCTTTGAGAAGAACCTTCACAAATTGACATAATTCACTTCTAACATCATCAATATAAAATCCCATTCAACCCTATCATAAGCTTTCTCTAAATCTAAGAGGAACATGGCAAAATTTTGCCCGAAAGCATTAACCCAGTCCATCACTTTCCAACTGGTTATTAGGTTTTCCAGAATGAATCTTCCCTTAATGAAACCTATTTGAGTAGGACAGATAAACTTAGGAAACACATTTTCTAGTCTGAGAGCGAGAACTTTGGCCAAGATCTTATATGACACATTGAGAAGTGTAATAGGTCTCCAGTTTTTGATAAGTGCCTTATCCCCCTCTTTGGGTAACAACTTGATAATCCCTTTGTTGATGATATCTCCTAGGGATCCTTTCTCAAGAGCCTCAACATACAACTCATGTAGATCTTGGCTAATCCATTCCTAATTAGCTTTATAAAACTCAATAGGCAATCCATCAGGGCCCGGTGCTTTGTCATTATTAAGGGCTCTAATGGCATTTTTCACTTCCTCCACAGATATAGTTTGTTTCAAGGAATGAGAGTCTTCATTAGTTATTCTGCTAGGAATAAGTGCTCTGCATCTTTCTCTAGCTCTTTGTGAATTGGGAGAATCTTCAGAGGAGAAGAGCTCCTTGTAGAATAGGGAAAAGGCCTCTTTAATATCTTCTACCTCCACTACCTCCTTGTTATCAACCCATAGTCTATCAATTTTTTCTCTGTTCTGCTTCTGTCTAAGAAAATTGAAAAAAGAACTTAGACCCTTTGTCACCAAATTGCATCCACTGACTTTGGGCCCTAATCATTCCACCTCTAATCTTAACCTGTTGGTGCCTCCTCAAAGCATCCCTAGCATGTACAACTTTGCTGGATAACTCAAGGTTACCAGGGTTGCTCTGAATATCCTCTTCAATCCAGTGCAACTCATCAGCAAGTGCTCTTTCCTAAAATCTACTATCCTTAGCTCTTTTCTGTCCAATAGTCTAAAGTAAGTTTTGCCAACTCTTAACATTTTGATTCCATCTGCTGATATGAGATTGCACGTTCTTATTTCTTTTATTAAGCAACCTAATAATGTTAATGGCAGCCAACACATCCTAATCCTTAAGGAGATAGGTGTTGAGGATGAATTTGTCTCCACCTTTCTCCTTCTTGGTCAGTGTGTCTCCAAGCCTAATGAGAGAAACAACAGGGTGATGATCAAAGAGGGAAACCGACCAGACTGTTACTGCATTACCCTAATCATCTGGTGTAAAGGAGAAATGATCTCTGTCTGCATAAAATCTATCCAACCTACAATATATTATGTGTTTTCCTTTCTGGTAATTGCACCAAGTGTACCATATCCCTCTCGCATATTGCTTATTACCAAGGGGTCAAAGAGGTTCTTACAATTCTTCGTCATTTCCCAATGCAGTTTCTCATACCCTTTCCACTCCATAGAATGTCAAGAAGAGAGGCAATCCAGTCCCATAGTTCAATCCTCTCCCTATAATCATTGGCTGCATAAATTGAGCAAACACCTATGATAGAATTATTCAAGCTGAATGAAGCCCAAATTGCTCTATTACATGGAGAGTGTCCCTGACTAATAATATGATCTTTCCACTTAGGGTTGATGAGTAGCCCAACTTCCCCTCTCCCTTTATCATGATGTGAGCAGATCTTAATGGAGTCTCTCCAAATAAAATCAAGATTGACCTCCAAAGTAAATTTAGTTACCTTCAATTCTTGTAGCATCACAAAATCTGAATCTCTATGTTGGTTAAGAAACCTCCTAACAATCTGCTTCCTGTCTGGTGACTCCAGACCTCTAATGTTCCATGAAATGCACTTCATCATATCTAGGAGATTTGTTGTAACTCTTTAGCAGTCTTAAAACTGCTGAAGCATTTGGGGAGATCTTTTTTCTCTTCCACCTTCCTTCTATTGGAAGATCCTTTATTTTTGGACCCTAATAGTCTACCCCTCCTTCTGGGTTTATGATCAGTGTTCTCACTATCAACCATCTCATCACCTTCTTCGATAGAGTCTTCATCGTATTGGGAGTCATCCCCATAGTCTGAATCCTTGTTGGGATCAGGTTGACTTGCGGCCACCTCATCCCTATTACAAGGTTCGTATGTGTTCAAACTATCACTATTGCCTATGACATCAAAACTATCTGTTGATGGCTCACTAGGGTTGGGGTCACCTCTATTAGGGTCGGCAACAATGATCTCTATAACGCAATTATTTGCAATCTCAACAAACTTCTTGGGGGGGAAGGGCTATAGATGACTCAGTAGTGAATTTTGTAAGAGGGGGGGCTCCCTTAGCCAATCCAGGGTCACTAGATGGAGATATCTCATAGGATACATCCATATATGTAGAGTCCCTATGAGTAGTAGGCTTGATGAGTACCCCACTAGAGCTCCCTCCCTTACCCGGTTCACTAATGTTTCTATCTCTCCCTTCAAAATTCTTAACCAAAGATTTTGCATTCATACCTAAGAATCTCCTCTCAGGGGACATCTCCTGTGCATCATCTTCCATAGGAGAAGTAAAATTGTTCACCCCAACATTTTAGTCTTTACTATGCTCACTGCTATTGGGGTTATCCGCTCTAATTTTTTCTAGCGCCAACTGCTAGGCATTTTTCCTCCTATTTCTAAGGTTTTTGCCAACCATTTTAAAACCCTCTTGTTGATCTTTATCCATTTGTTCTAGGGCTTTTGCAATTGCAGAGTGGGACGAGGGAGCTTCATTGAATTTCCCAAAATCTATATTTTTATCAAACTCAGGAAGTGTTTTATTAGCTCCGCTCATATCATTTTAAACATTTTTACTTAAGGAGTCAAACTTATCCATGAGAGGCACAAAGGCTGATAAGGGAAAATGATTCTTGGAGGTAGACGAGGAGTCATGAGCACCCTTTTGGGATTTCTCCACACCTTTTTTTTGATTGATAATGGGACAATTCTTTTGAATATGCCCCTCTTTTTTGTAGAGGAAGCAAGCATTGACTCCTCCTATAATTTCAATAGGGCAAGAGACAATGTCATCCCCTAATTTAACATTGAGAAGTTTAGGAACATCTAAACCAGGGTTAATCAAAACAAGAACCCTAGCATCCAAAGCGGTATAAGGGAGGCCGAATTATCCATACGAATGGTTTTTCCAATTGGCTCAATCAGTTGGGGTGTGAATCTCCACAACAATGGAGGGACATTTTTAACCAGAAGCCACCTAGGGCATGACAGTGCCAAGATTTCTTCATTAATGGCTTCAGGAGACCATCTTAGGGCATGAAATGTGCATCTATCAACAATTCGATATTGCTTACTAACAACTTCAGATGGGACCTTATGATCTTTGAAAAAAGTAACAAATAATCCTTTTTGAATTAATCTACAAAAGGAAACATGAAAACCTAGTTTCATATTCCACACATTTATAAACCAATCATTAAGGAATTTTTGGGCTGGACATTTATCAACATCAACAACAGCGAAAAAAATAGCAACATCTTTTAATCTACTCTTTTCAAGAGCAATCTCATTACACATTGAATCATTAGGAATGACAGAAAGGGAGCCCAGGGAAAAATTAGGGTCCTTACCTTTCCCACTGGAGTTTCCATTATCACCTATTGTGAAGGGTTCAATAGAGACAAACCTAGCACCTTCTGTGATAGTTGAAAGTGGTTGAGCAACGACCTCCTTGAAGGCTTTGGTTTTCACATTTTCCACTCCCTCCGTTTTGTCAAGAGTTGATGGTTCTCCTCCAGAATTGTTTTCCATGAAATCACATTAATCTTCGCACGCGCCCCTCAGTTGATTCTCAAACCCTAAAGAAATCAAAACAAGCCCTAGAACAACCACAACACACTGGCCAACATGCATAGCAAATAATAAGAAGCACTAAAGCCAAATAATGCAAGGCATAGAGGCGAAGAGAGGTGTGGATTAGAAGACGCACGATAGTGGGCATCTGTTATCATCCAAGCATTCCCTTGACTAATTCAATATTCATCATTTTAGAAGGATTTTGTGATTTGCAGGTTCACCATAACCATAAATCAAAAGGATCTGTCGCACAAAATCCTCCTCCGATATATGAAATAGAGTGCCTTTTATGCAGGAACCGAAAAAATGGAACCCTAGGGTGTTCTTGCAAAAACCCTAACTTGCGGAACTCACATAATCAACATCTTTTTCTTTTTCTTTTTCTTTTTCACAACCGATTTCTTTGTATTTAAAAAAATGAAATGTTTATTTTAAATAGTTTTTTTCATTTTTTATTATCTATAGTATTGTAAATAAAATATTTTTTTTTCTAAATAGATATAAATTTTAATAATTCTTTTTTTATCTCAAAATATAGATAATACAATCAATTATAAGATTTGATTTAGTTTAAATTAAATTAAATTGATTTTTTTTCTATATTAAAAATTGGTGATAAAAGAGAGAGTTTACATCAGAGTTCCTGGGGACAATGCCTCAGCTATAGCACTCAAGTTACATCACATACATTAGATGATAGCAAAAAAGTATAGTTCAGATATGAAACAAAAAGAGATAAGTAGGGCCTCAACAATTGGCCAAGCTAAGAAAAAACATGGTTCAAAATTTTCATCCAAGTGGTCCACCCCCTTGGCCCTTCCATCCATACAACATCTCTATTACCATGGAGCTGGAACAACATCTCAACCTGCTCAAAAGAGGGTTCCCTGCTATCATGGATCTCCCGCGTCAGTTTCTTCAACGCTCTGTCAAAGGCAGCCAAGTTCTGGGCGCAATGCATCCAATCATATCCACATCTCATCTCATCAACAAACATGGTATTCGATCCATCTTCCAGGAAACGCAACAATTTGTTCCTTTCCAAATCCAGGATGATGGAGATCTGCATAGCAACATTATAAAATGTGAGTCTTCTAAAAGACTCAGTAAGCGATCTAACCTGTCCTTGAAAACATTCCTCATTCCTAATTTTCCAAATATACCAAATGATATTAGCAGAAAGGATAGACCAAAACAGATTAGAATCCTTATTAACTCCCTACACAGATCCAGTAACAACTTCCATAGTGTTCACAAAGTGGGGAATCCAGATCCCAAACAGAAGCCAAACCTCCTTAGCAATAATACAACCAAAAAAGATTCCTTGGCAATTAAATTAAATACAAATATTTTTATTAAAAAACTTATTATTATATGTATTCTTTATAATTATATTTTATATATTTTTGAAATCATTCTATTTTTTAATACTTTTTGAAAAGCATAATTTTTTTAATCATTTTAACATATACAAAATAATTTAATAACTTTTAATCATAAATTTAATTTTTTTCATTAAGTTATTCAAAAAATGTCCATTTTCACTTTTATAATTATTAATAGTTATTTTTTCAGACCAATTATAATTAATATTACATAACTAGCAATTGCACCTTAGTGTGGACTAGGTATGCTGAAGAGATATCAAAATTCAATTGGGAAAAAAATTGATTTTTTTTTGGTATAAATTTGTATAGTACATGATGCCAATTGGTCGATCATTTAGAAAATGATAATGTTTGTGCAATAAATTCCTTAATGGAGAAGTGATAGCTTAAAATCAATTATGCATCCACTTACATGTATCCAAATGTAACTAAAAGGAAAAAATTGAATCAAGAATGTAATCAAGCTCCATTACCAATAGGGTCATATTATGTTTGAAATAGGGAGAGGAGAGAGAGGGAGAAATAGAGATAGAAAGAGGGAGAGGTAATGGGGAAAGAATGAGAGAGAGGGGTAAGGAGATAGAGATAGAGATCAAGATGGAGATGAAAGTGGAGATGGATATGGAGAAGGAAATGGATATCAAGAGAAGGAGCAAAATGTCTATGCAACATCTAAGAGGGAATACAAAGATATAGAGATATAGATGCAAAGAGATGTAAATATAGAGGTATAGGAAGAGTGACATGAAATAAAACAAGTTAACTTTTCTAAATTAACGACTCATCCTACTCTAAAACAGATGCAAAACAATGTGAATAATCTTGGTTGTCTGAGTTAAGGTGGATCACACAAAGACTAAGCTCATGGATATGTGCTTATTTGTTGCCCTTCTCATACAATGAGATTCACTTAATATCTCTTGTATTTTATCAAATTCATTCTAACTCAATACACATGACAACATCTAATTGATCAAAAGGATGACAGTTATTCAAATGGCAATATTATGGATATATACATGAGTTTTATTATTGCCTCGTCAAATGTAACTATCCATATTATATTGATGTGATCTTCTGGTTTCAGTTGAATTTGCAAATTCAAAAGAAGGTTAGAACTTCAAGTAACATTGGAACAAAATTTTGGCTTGGTAAATGTCTTGTAATAAAAGGAGTAGTTATGACTACTATGGATCAAACCCATGGGGTTGGTGAAGGAAGAGTTTCGTCTGGTAGTAAAATACACCTAACCCCTTGGGGCTATCACACACTTGGAAGAAAGAGTCAGAAGAGAAATAAATATAGTGATGTTTCAATCCTTCATTGATGTACTTGTAAGAATAGTTGTAAACCATCTTTTTATTTTCTATCAATAAGATGAAAAGTAATTAACCATGGCATGTTCATTAATCTTTGCTTACTTTTCTTCTCCCCTTAAATAAAGTGGGAGATCGATACTCATTACGAGAATTTGATTAACAATGTAATTTAATGTAAATAACATAGCAATGAATTGGATTGCATGTTGCATTGATAACGATGGAAAAAACTAATTTTAAAAATTTATAGTACATCTAAAAAAATAAAATAAAAATAGTTTATCCTAATCATTACAATAGATTATGTAATAACATTTTGTAAATATCTTTATTGATTAATTAATACTAGACACAAATTAAAATTAAAAATAATAAAAAATAATAATATAAAAAACAAATTTTCTTTAAAACTTTATAATTAAAACAAAAAACTTACTATTTATAATAATAATAGTTTAAAAATAATTAAAAAATAAATTTAAAAACTAAATTTAAATATAAAATTAAAATTAAAAGTTGAGGAATTTAATTTTTCCATACTAGATTTTATTAAAAAAAATAATAATAATCTACTTAAAAAATTTATAAATAAAAAAAAAAACTTGCTCTTTGAGTAGTAAATAAAATATAATCATATATCACAATTTAAAACTATAACTATTTTTTTTATTATTATTTTTTTTAAATAGAATTATATGTGACCATGCCAACATAAAATTATTAAAATAATGCATGTAAATGATCTTATTTTGTTTAAGATTAAGGACAAATGTCATTCCATTGTCATGTCATGTGTCTTCCATGTGTGAAGTTGCATGTCTTCTAGATTTAAATGAAAAACATTAAACTTGGGTAATGAGCACTATGTAGAAAATTCAGAGAATGGAAGCCTAGAGGTGTTTTATTTCCCTTGGGAGGGTTCTAACGAGAAAATACCGTATCTTATTTTTATAGCAACTTCAACATAATAACACAAATTATCTTATTCTAACTCATCAACAATGCAAATTTTGCATAGTTTTAAGACTAGTAGGAGGCAATAGTAGATGGGAATAGGCATATGTATATAAGCATGTATGCATATCTCGTCACATTTTGAAACATGCAGATATGGATATATAGGTATTACTATTCACATATACATTGTATTCTATTAGGATTAAAATTTTACCTAGCCATTAAAATTCCACCATTTTTCTTATCTTTGCCACCTAAATTTAGTAGACCTCTTACCCTTAGCCTAAGCTGTCAGTAGAGATGTGCCTTTCTGATGGCGGACATCATGCGTCAGCATCTCCTCCTCGATCAGTACCATTGTGACGACACCCTAGTAAATGTTGAGGTGGCACTCACCCAGTGATTTGAAATCTTGAGTACTCTCAGCTTAAAGGCTTAAGCGATGGTAATTATGTCTTAAATCTTTGGACATCGCATCCCTTGCATCGTGACCCTCCGATCTTGACCCTAACCTTCTCTAGGCTCTTCTTACGAAGCATCAACTCGCCAGCTTTATCTAGGTTGTTGGGTTGGTGCCTTTGTCTATCTCTCATTCAACTATGATGGATACCACTCTTGGACTTCTCGGGCTGAAGCGTCAGATGGCCTTTGTTGGAGAGATTAAAGAGGAAAGAATGAAAGGCATCCTGACCCAACAGAATCCTTTGATTACTGGAACCGTGATGAAAACTCTGGGGAAAGACTATCTCCTGAATGAGGACCGAACTAGAGCGAACTCTGACATCGCAACAATGTTACTAGCTATCGCCATGCATTTAGAGAAAGATAAAGAAGTAGTGGTGAAGATGTGTAAAAAGGTCTTCAAAAAGGAAGTCTTGGGTGAACTAGATAGGGCGGTGGTCAACATTGATGAGGAGCTTATGGCTCCTAAGCCTTAGGACTATGATGTTCTTATCCGAAAGAATAAGCCAGTGCCTTGATTCCCCATCCTGGTCATTGAGGAGCCTGCGGCCTTTGATGCTTATAGTCCTGTCAGAAGCAGGAATTTCGTCTTCCTCTCATGGATTCTATAGGTCAAAAAGCCCCCACGGGAGAAGTGGCTAATTAACTACCTCGAAGCTAAAAACATCACAGTCATCCTGGACAATGTGCCAATCCCTCCCTCTCCTGCTGACCCCTCTTCAGCAAAGCCAAAGATCTTGGGTTCTAGGAATCCTCACAAGAAAGGTAGGAAAGGATGAGACTCCTCCCATGAGGAAAGCCTCCTGGTTTTTTGGCCCTCTGGGTTTCTGGTGTTATGATAAGTGTTTTAAACGGCCACTATTGGGGATCTTGCCTCTGGGTTTCCTTTCGTCTCTTTTGGAATCTCTATGGTTTTGCTTCCATACATACTATACATGCTAAGAAGACTTATGAATGTTCAATATATATTTTTTCTAGACTTAGTTATGTTCTCACTCAAATTCTGGCGTATGGGTTTTTCTATTTCTCTTTCTCTGTTCATTCGATCTTCTATCTCTCTTTTAAGGCATGATGGCCCAACTTCACACACACACACACACACACACACACACACACACACACACACACACACACACACACACACACACACACACACACACACACACACACACACACACACACACACACACACACACACACACACACACACACACACACACACACACACATATTCATATATATACAGATGCTTTTAATTTCATATATTCTCAGTAACCACTCAGCTATCTTTGCATATGTTTATTTATTTGCAATATTAGCTCTAGCATAGATTGGATCTGCTTCCTTATGAAAGATTTCTAAATACCTTGAGCATTCTCAGTAATGAGGTCTCTTATCCTAGGTAGTTGTTAGCTTCATAACAAGAAATTGTCTATGATTTCGGCTAGTTTAAATCTATGATGGCTATCATTGGTTGAATTCTCCGTTTTCCCCCAAAAATCTTCCTTGGGCAGATTTGGTACTAGATGAGCATTATGGATACAAGACATCTTTGCTGGCTAACAATTTTTGTGATACTATGGTGTTTTGACAGGTTGGTAAAATCTAGCAGGTATTTCCCGCGGTAAGATTTTGTTAAGTTAGTTATGCCCCAAGCGTTATATCTTCTATAGTTTGAAATATTTGCTTTACTCTAACATTAAGCTGGGTTGAAAGGTGTATTGAGGTTCTTGTGTAGTTTAGGGGCTCTGTCAGATCCATTCATCGCATTTTTCAGGCAAAGATTGGGCTATCATACCGATCGAGGTGGTTATTTTCAGGGAAGGGGCATCTTGCAGCTCAAAGGAAATTTCGATGTTTCTAAAATCATTCTCTTGTAGATCTTCCTGGATATTAGATCCACAGATCCTTGTATCATCTCCCTTATTAAGCTGCTTCTAGTTTCATTTTTCTGATCCATTAATGGATCAGGGCTAGACCAGAGGTTTTCTTCCCTCCATTCTTTCCTACCAGTGCCCACACTGAATGGAATTGTAATTTTTTCTTATTAATAAAAACTCTTTGCCCTTGGCCTTTTATCGATAAAAAATAATAATAATAACACAAATTATCTAAGCCTATCTTGCTATGTGCATCTTGTTGAATATATTTTATTTAATATATTTGGTTGTGGATGTTGTGCAAATCATTGTAAGAGAGCAAAAAGATCATCTAAAATGATCATCTAGTCTAGTGAAATTTGTTGAACATGGATTTGTAAATTTGTAAGAAAGCAAAGAAATCATCTTGTTTAATGAATATTGTTAAAACATGGACTTTTAAATTTGTTGTTGGTCATCCCTATATACAACTTATTGTGTGTCTCCCCAGTATGCAAATTACTTGTGGTCTTCACCATCTTGTTCCAATTTGCTAGCAGGCAATATTTGTGTCGATGCGAGTGTTATTGGAAATAATTTTCTAGGAATATTTGTGTGGATGTGGGTATTATTGGAAACAATCCTTTCATAGTCCTACATCTTCATATAACCAGCCACCACCAAATGATATCATTCCATGTACTCATTCCTCTTTGCAACTAAAACAATTCATGAATACTACCATTCCATTGCTAAATGGCAGAAGTACCTTTATGGATTGGAAAAGTTATAGGCCTCTGTGAGCTTCCTATAGCCATGAAAATCTCAGTCCTTACACAAGCGCTACCTATGTTCTGGCCATACCTGCACAACAATTGGAGTGATATATGTGATATGGGCTCCAATGTTATGCATTTAGGAGTGTCAGTATCATTTGTCATGGAGGTCTTTTGGTTATAAAGAGTTCATTATCATACTGGATGAGGGTCCTTTTAATTTGAGCTTGCATTTTGCTACCAGTTGTTAATCTTTTCTTTGTTTCAATTTAGATGCTCGACAAAGTTGTGAGAATCTCTAGAAGGAGATTGCGTAAAAGAAACTTGCAGCTGAGGATTTTATTGATGCTCAAAAACTTGCAACAATGGACAAACTTGTGGTAAATTAATTAATCGAGATTGGCATTGAAGGTAAAATGATTTAACAATATTTAAGAAACTGTAGAAGAATTTATGGAGGTGTCAGAGACACATCGGTAGGAGAAAAGTACAATGACCCATTTCATGAATGCAATCCAACAACAAAAAATCAACTAATTAAAATGACAGAAAATGAACGGTTGATATTAATGCAATCGTCTTGCATAATGTCTAAGCAACTCTCAACAACTGATTTGGAGAAGCAGACCGTCTATTCCAAAAATAATATAATATTACAAATAATAATATAACAAATAATATAATATTACACTACAAATTAATAATTAAATTTGGGATTAATTTTATTATTATTATGCCGAAGGCGTTCCCTAATTTGAAAGGGACAAGCTAATTTCAGCAATCAACAACATGTAATGATGGATGAGAGATGCAAGACGATCCAAACGTCTGCAACCATTAGATTTTTTCTTAAATTTTCATTACTCATTTTCTATTGTCACTATTTTTCGTATTTCCACATATATCTGCCTGTATTTTTTTATAGGATGCATTGTTATCGTCGTTGGTCTATCATTTGCGAGGGAGTTTTTACTTTATTATGGTTTATGACTTCATGTATAGAAATCCTATACACTTGTGTCCCAGTAAAGGACAAGAGTATTTAAATAAAACTTTTTAAGATTTTTCTGTTATTCTATTTGACTTAGTACATTTGCCTGAGATCAAATGGAAATATTTCAAAAGAACTTATTTTTTGAGTTTTAGAATAATTAATTTTAATTTCTTTCTTTTAATTTTTTAAATTATTTTTTATTTATTTTTACATTAGTCATGTAATTAAATTAATAGTTAATTATTTATATTTTTTTAATAATAAATTATATGTTTAAGATTTTTTATAAATTTATTCTTATTTTTATTTTTATTTTTATATTAAATATAGAGAGTAAACTTACAAAAAATATAGCTTCAATAGTAACGTGAGGTCATGCCTCAAAACCAATAATCCTGACCTACATAGATCCGATCAATGACTACTAACAACTATACATGCACATTATAAACAACACAATCCTGTACATAGCCTATTCTATGATGTGTCCAAGCAAAAAAGTATACATAGATAATGTTCATGTTCGAAAAAAAAGAAGAACCAAACAACATCTCAACACTCATGAAGATGATCTTGACAGGGTTCCATCCAAGTTGTCCACCCCAAAGGGCCTTCCATCTAGATTGTCTTCCTTCCCTCATGCGGTTGAGTCAACATCTAGATCTGTTCCATTGTTGGGTTTCTGGCTTTCCGAATCTCAGCACCAAGATTCTCCATTGTAGTGGCAAAAGAGGTGTGGTCTCCTACAACCCGCCTCCATTCAAATCCATTCTCCAGCTCATATATGAACATAATAGCATGACCATCTTTGAAAAACCATAGAAATTTGTTCTTCTCTATCCTCATAGTTACAGAGACTTGCAAAATAATGTAATGAAGCGTGAGTCCATGAAATGACTCAATAAGGGTCCTAGTTTTACTTTGGAATTTATCTTCATTTTTAATTTTCCAAATGTACCATAAGATATCAGTAGAAAGAATATGCCAAAATAGATTAGTAACATTTTTCAAACCATGGATGCAACCAGTAAGAACTTCCATAATATTAACCTGGTTAGGAATAGAAATACCAAACATCAACCAGATTTCTTTAGCAATAATGCACTCAAAGAAGATGTGTCTAACAGATTTAGGCACTCTACATATATTGCACATGTCAATATTCGATTGATCTTTCCTGAAAGGAAGCTTGTTAATTAACATCAACTATTTAAAACATTTTTTCTTAGGAACAATATGACTGTTCCATAATCCTGTGAATACTTTCTACCACTACTTTAAAGATAAATCTGCATACCACAAAGTATTAGCATGATTGATAATAGACTCATCATAAGAGAGAGTATTATAAACAATGATAGACTTAACATTAGAGATAAAGATATCATTATTCCATTTATAAGCAGTAAATATGTTATTATCCACATTAAAAGTTTTAGGCAACGGAAGAACAACACAAGCATTTTTAACCATATTGAAATTCTTTTTTGGGAAGCTAGAAGATCATACTTAGCACTAAGTGTTTCCCAACTCATAAGCATATCACTATCAATAATGTCTTTAAAGCAACAAATACCTTTATTAGCCCATGCTTTGGCAGAACAACCTTGTGTAAGTGCAAGAGGTTTGGAGGAGTGGAAAAGGTTCCACTAGATAGATATCTCTCCATGAATGTGATCATTGTTGTTAGCCCTATTGTTGGTGATGAATGGTCTAACTATTTCCCAGGCCCTCTAGATAGATTTAAAGACACATGGACCCTATAGTGAGACTGGGAAACCTCCATCCACCAGGTCACAAAAGGGTAAAGACTTCTAAGATTTAGCCCCCTTAGGTACAACCCTCATGATGTTGCTTTTGACCAATACTTTCAATGGTTCATTGCCTTCAAACGCTTGAAAGATCCATTTTGTAGCAAGTGCAATGCCTTGGAGTCTCAGATCCTTTAGTCCGAGCCCTCCCAATCTCTTCTCAATATGACACCAACCCCATTTAACTGAATTTATCTTATTGTTTCCTTTGCCATCAGACCATAAGAACTTCCTTATAACTTTTTGGATTTCAAGGATCTGATAGTTACAAAACATCCAGATAGATGAACAGTAAATGTTGTATGAAGATAGAATCTTTTGACAAACTTGCACTCTGCCAACAATCGACAGATATCTATCGTTATACTTATTTAATTTCTTTTCTATTTTACCTCTAACACATATCCACATTTCCTTTAGAGATGGGGAGATAGAGAAGGGTATCCCCAGGTATTTGACAATCTTGTTAGGACCCACCCACTGGAACCCAAATTGTTGTAACCAATCCAGAGGGTCCTCTCTCCACCCAAGCAAGGTGGATTAAAATTTTAACATTTTTTGGATTAGATATCAAATAGTCATTACATATCATCAGGAATGTTTGAGTTTAACCACATCAAGGCACCGTAGGAGGGTGCATACACAAAAAATATACAGTTTCACGAACACCTCCACTTATGGGAAGATGATTACAATAATTACATCATAATTATATGAGCAAAAAAGACCAAAAAAGAGAGTTCTAAAGGACTATGAAAAAGAGATTTCAGATTCTGGAGCAAAGTTGTCTCCCACTGGTGGGATCCAGGCCACCCAGCCCATGTTTCCATCCTACCATACTTCCATGCAACCATCAAGTATGTCTTGCTTGTGGGGGTGTGAAGTGCGCTCATGAAACAAGTCAGCTTCCTCCCGAGAAATCTCCATGTGTAGGTGTCTATGGTCCATCTGTCTCATGAAGGCCATGAGTGCTTGCTCAAATGCGGTCTTTCCTAGTTCATCTCTCTCCCATGTGAAGCCGTGGGGCAACTCTCTGATGTAAACGGTGGTGGCACCTTCCTTTATCCATCTATCAAACTTTTCTAAGTCTAACTTTATAACCACAATGACCTGCATTGAAACAGTATAAAAAATGAGTCTCCTGAGAGACTCAGTGAGGTGCTTGGTGTTGTTATTAAAGACATCATCATTACGGTATTTCCAAATGAGCCAAAGAAATTCTAAAGATAAACAGGACCAGAAGATATTTGCAGTTTTCCTACATCCCTTAATGTAGCCTAAAACAACATTTATGATTTCAACACAATTAGTTTCCAGATTAAGACCGAACAAGTTCCATATTTCCTTTGCAAAGTGACAATAAAAAAAGATATGTTTCACAGTTTCTGGTACTCTACAAATTTTGCAATTTAGGTAGTTACCCTCCTTGTCTTTAATGGGGAGTTTATTTAACAATAGTCTCCAGCCAAAGAATTGTTTTTTAGGTTCATTTTGAGTCATCCAGAAATTACCTAACATATCTTTCCATTCCTTTGGTTCCCATTTTAGTTCTCAGCATCTGTTCAGGTGAAGAAAAATGGCGTCTGCCTTGGTGAGTGACGCATATATGCATTTGGCTTTAAGGGAGGGGAGAGGTGTGCCATAAACCTAGCAAAGTGTAGAAATGGAGGAGTGGGGGAGAGGAGGGTGAGGTGGGGGAAGGGTAGTGGCTAAGGCCGACTTAAGGATGTTATAGGTTCTGCTCTGGGACAACGGGATAGAGAAGGTAAGTTTCAGGTCCTCCCATGTTCTCAAATGGCCAATCTCTAGAATCTGGTCAAAATACTTGACTCCCATATTGTGCCATTTTAGTGCAGAGTAGCCTTGAAGAGCTGCCAATGGTTTCCCATTATAAAATAGATTCCACCATATAGATTTGTCACTGGTAATCTGCCCCAGTCTATTTCCATTTACATTGTATTGTACCAAGTGTTTCACCTGCTCCCAAGCTTTCCATAGGAACTTAAAGACCCCTGACCTAGTTGGGGCTACCTCTATCTGTCCAAGAAGAAGGTCAATCATGGGTAGATCCTTCCATTTCTTGGCTTTCTTAGGAATTGAGGATGAAATATTGTTCCTTATTAGGATTTTTCATGGCTCATCTCCATCCATGGCCTTGAGGATCCATTTTGATGCGAGGGCAATACCTTGTATATTTAGATCTTTTAGACCCATCCCACCATAGAGTTTATGCATAGTACACCACTCCCATTTCACTGCATGTTGCTTCCTGGTACCTTTTCCATCAGACCAAAGGAAATCCCTTATCTGTTTTTGGATATGATTAAATTGATAGTTTTGAAGAGCCAGGCAGAGGAGAAGTAGATGTTATATGATGCCAAGATCTTTTGACAGACCTGAAATCTTCCAGCCAGAGACAGATAGTTCCTATTCCATTTAGAGAGCTTCTTCTCTATCTTATTCCTTACCCATTCCCACATTTCTTTTAAATTTGGAAGGATAGAGAATGGGATGCCTAGATATTTTACAATATGAGTAGGGCCCAGCCAGTTGAGAGAGAATTTTGAGAGCCAGTTCGGGGGGCTGTCATCTCAGCCAAGTAGGTTGGATTTGTGCATAGCTATCTTACTTCTAGAGGCTAGGCAAAATATATCTATATTTTTTAGCAGAGCAGCAAGGTTCTTTTCATCAAGTTTAATTAAAATTGCAACATCATCAACAAATTGGACATTACAAATTTCCTTTTTATTAGGTAATGATATGCCCCTGACAGGAGGAGTGACAAAGGTGTCTTTAAGTAGGTAGAACATTGCATCAATAGCTAGGACAAATAGGGCTAGGGCTAGGGGGCATCCTTGCCTGATAGATCTGGTTAGTGCAAATTTGAGGGATCTCATCCCATTCACTTCAACAAAGCCATTAACATCACATAAAAGTGTTTTGACCAATTTGCAGAACCCAGGGGGGAATCCTAGTGACTGGAGCATCTGAATAATATTCCCATTCTATTCTGTCATAAGCTTTCTCGAAGTCTATGAGTAACATAGCTCCATTCTGTCCTGATTATTTTGCCCAATGGAGTGATTCCCAACATGTGATTAAGTTCTCTAGTATATACCGTCCTTTGACAAACCCTGTTTGTGTAGTGCTGATAATCTTAGGTAAGATTTTTTCCAATCTGCTTGCTGTCAATTTTGCTAAAATCTTGTATGACACATTTAACAGTGTAATGGGTCTCCAGTTTTCAACTAGGGTTCTGTCACCTTCTTTAGGAATGAGCTTGATAAGACCTTGGTTTATGTTTTCTCACAGGGACCCAATGTGAATAGCCTCAGAGTATAGAGCATGAAGATCATCCACAATCCATTAAATATTTTCTTTGTAGAATTCTACTAGGAATCCATTAGGGCCAGGAGATTTGTCATTATTGAGGGCCACTATAGCTTCTTTGATTTCTTCTTTAGAAATAGTTCTTTCATGCATCCTGCTATCTTCTTCCTCATGGAGTTTGGGGACTAAAGACATGACTAATTTCCTTGCATTATCCTGCTCTTCCTTAACTGGTTCTGTAGAGAATAATTGCCTGTAAAACTGAGCAAAGCACTCTAGAATTTTATTTGGTTCAAAGAGGTTCTTATTCTCTTCCTATATGGTGTCTATTTTCTCTCTTGCTTGTTTCATTTTGAGCATTTGGAAGAAAAACTTAGATCCTCGATCCCCAGTATCTAACCAGTTTAGCTTAGCCCTTGTTCTCCATCCTTTGATTTTTTGGTTTTGCGGCCTTCTAAGGTCATTTTTGGCCTTGATTAGTTGGCTGGTGAGTGTTACATTTTCCGGATCCTCTTGAAGTTCAGATTCTGCCATTTGTAAGGCACTGTGCAATTGCATCTCAGATGCTCTGGCATCTTTAGCTTTCTTTTTACTTACCACTTGACAAAGTGAGGTCCAGGTTGTAATATTTTGATTCCATCTATCAATGTTTGTCAACTGGCTGTTTCCATATTTGTTATACATTCTGACCAGGTACAGTGCACATTTTAGATCACCATCCTTTAGGAGGCTAGTGTTCATTCTAAAATTCGAGCTTGGGCTTGGTAGGGCCATTTTACAATTAGTTATCTTTAACCCAATCATAATGGGGTGATGATCAGACAGTGTATACGATATGACAACATACTGAACACCCTCCTTATTTTTAATAATTTCAAAAAAATCCTCATTGAAGTAGAATCTATCTAGTCTGCAATAGACCCTCTTATTATACTGTTGGTGGTTACACCAGGTGTACCATATAGAGTTGTGCTCACCTTTTTAACCTGCTATTGGGTCAGTCAATCTCATTTTGTTAACCATCCTCTCCCAATGTATTCTCTCTGCACCTTTTCATTCCACCTTGTTCCCTCCTTGTTTATCTTGTGCATTGATTACCATGTTAAAGTCCCCTCCCAAGAGCTAGGGGATGTCTTCTAATTTAGCAATCCACTCCCACATCTCCTCCCTTTCTCGATAGTCATTAGATGCATAGATTGAACAAAGACCAAATGTAGTACTTTCATTCTGTATGATTACCCATACTGCCCTATCACAAGGGGATTGTCCCCATTTGACAACTTTATTCGACCATTTAGGATTTAACAATATTGCAGCTCCACCCTTTCCCTTAGGGTGATTGGTGAAGAAGGGGGTGGCCTCCCTCCATATGGATTTTAGCCCAATTTCTAGAGAGAATCCCACTGATTTTAGTTCTTGGAGCATAAGGCAATCAATTTCCTTGTGCATATTTAGAAATCTTTTGACCACATATTTCCTGTCAGGGGCCTCTAATCCCCTGATGTTCCATGAGATGGTTTTCATAATTAAGAGGTTGCTTCAGTATTGTCCCCTAGGGATTTAAACCCTTCAAAATATTTGGGCCATTCCTCAGGTTTAGAAAGATGGCTGGCATCAAAGGCCATAGTTTATAGTGGTCTACCTCTCTTCTTCTTGAGTTCGGAGATTTGATCAGGTCCCAAAGACTCTTTCCTAGCTGTATTGTCTTTATTTACCTTAGGAGATCTTTTCCTCCTTTTTTTTTTTTGTTTTATTACCAGCTAGCTCTTCTCCCCCATCCTTAGCTCCAACCTCAAAGGTTCTAGGGTCAGGGGAAAATGAAGACTCCCTTTCATTATTGCTAGTCACAATTTCATCCGACTGCAACCCAGGTTCAGTACCATGCCCTTTCTCTAGGGGTTGGTCAGAAGGAGAAGTGGTAGGCCCCACCTCCCCATCAGTGATATCAGAGGTCCTTTCAGGATGATTGATGGGGTGTGGTTTTGTATCCCCTCCATCCTTAGTCTCCAATGGAGTATTTTCAATATGAGGGATGCTCATATCCTCGGAGGGGTCAATTATAATATCTTTAGGTCCATGAGGGGAGTGATTAACCATCTCGGTAGCACTGGTGGTAACATGAGTACCACCATCTTCCCCTCCGATCAACTCTTGGAGGAAGGGTATGGTACATGAATCAATCTCCTTCTTTTGGTTAATTAATGTTAATTCAAGTTGTTTTCTATGTTCTGCGGCCATTTTCAACTTTTCAAGGACAATTTGCTGAGCATTTTGCTTCCTGGGTCCACCCATATTAGTGGAGATTTTGTTATTATCTGGTTCCAATAATTCAGATTCACTGGCAGAAAATTTTAACATTAACAATTTTAATATATTATATATCATAATAACAATATAAAATTATATGTTATAAATTATATCTCATTATACTATCTTATTCATATTTATATATTTAGAATGTGATTATCAACACACAAAAGTCATTAGAAGGATGCAAGGTTGTATGAATTTTAGGATGATTTGACCTCATAACATATCAATATTAAAGAACATATAGTCAACATAGTATCTTCATGGTCATAAGGTTGTATGTGAAACTAAAGAAAAACAAGAACTAATATATAAAAAATAATGGCATAGTGTAATTTAACTCTTAAAGGTGAGAAACAAGTACAAACAATAGAAGTGAACAATAAGACACAATAGATCAATTGTAACAAATTCAAACCAATAAATAATTTATGACATCATACATATTTAATGAAAAATGACACCTTGTATGCAATTTCTAAGTAGCTTCCTTCCTTGACACTCTTTCTACAAAATCCCTCAAATGTATTCTATCTTGAGAAGTGGATAAGGGAACTAAAGGATAGTGCATACTTGGCAAAAAAGAACAAAGAGAGGTTATGGATGTCAAGTACAAATAATTAAATATTTTGTTAAAACTTTTAGAATTGGTTGAGGTGTCAACCTATGTTGAAACATCTTCCTTGACGAGTTAGTTACAACTTGGCCTAGACATATCCCCCCTCCCTCTCCCTATCTCTATCTTTATCTCTCCCTCTCCCTCTATATCTCTCTCTATTTGTCTCCTTCTTCCCCTCTCACTCTATCTTCATCTCTACCTCTATATTTCTCTCCCCCTTATTTCTAGACATGTCTCACTCTCTTTACCCATCCATATATCTTAATCTCTCCTTCTCCCTCTCCCTCTTCCTAGACCTCTATTCCTATATGTCTTTGCCTCTATATCTCCCTCTCTATATTTATCTCTTCCATATTTATCCATCCTTCTCTCATCTCTCTCTATCTCTCCCTCTTCATTTTCATCTCTATCTCTCTCTTCCTCTCTTCTCCTATCTCTAGACACGTCTCACTCTATTATCTATCCATCTCTATTTGTCTCTCTCTTCCCCTCTCACTCTCTCCTCATCTCTCACTCTATCTTCCTCTTCCCCCATCTCCAGACATGTCTCACTCTCTTTACCCATCCATATATCTCCATCTCTCCCTATCCCTCTCCTTCTTCCTAGATCTTGACTTCTATATCTCTTTGCCTCTCTATCTCCCTCTCTGTATATTTATCTCTTCCATTTTTATATGTCTCTCTCCCCCCCCCCCCCCCTCTCTCTCTCTCTCCCTCTCCATCTTCATTTCCACATCCATCTTTCCCTTCCTCTATTCCCCTATCTATAGACATGTGTCACCCTATCTCTCCATCTCTCTCCCTCTCTCATTATTGCAAACATAACATGAGCATTTTGGTATGGAGTCCAATTATCTCCTTTATTCAAAGGTTTCATTTCACTTATGTTTGGTTTCTTATAAATGAATGCACAAATGATTTAAACAACATCATTTTCTAAACGACCCTTACAAATTTACCTCATGTACTACACAAATGCATGCAAAAAAGGACCAATTTTTTTTAATTGACCTTCCACACCGGTTTGGCGTACCCATTGCACACCAAGGTGCAATTGCTAATAATTATAATTATAAAGTTTAAAAAAAAATTAAATTAGAATTATGCTTTTAAGAAAAATACATAGTTTCACTTTTGATAGCATAACTAGAATAACTCTGACTATAGGATAAGATTTATAATGAAGGCATGTCTAGGTCTGGTTCTCATGTTCTGACTGTATTTTGGTTTTTATGCGGGTATTGTCAAATAGTAGTTTGGGGAATTTTGTTAGGGTATCTCCATTTTCATCTTTTTGTGTCAAGTTTGAAAGTAGTATAGCTATTCTCGACCTATGGGGTTCTCTTGGTATTGAGTATTGTGAACAATTTCGGTAAATTTTGTTGCTATCAATATAATGGGAGTTGGCCCTACCCATCTATTTACTTACCAAAAAAAATAAAAAACATATATTTTTACTATAAAATTTTGTTTTATATTATTTTATTCTATTCAAAATTATAAGAATTAAAAATTAAAATAATTATTTTTATTACAATTCAAAATTATAATAATTAAAAATTAGAACAAATATTTTTATTACAATATTATGACAACAAATATTCTCACACTTGTTGTCTTATAAAAATAATTTTGAATAATCTATTTATATGTTTTAAACTATTATAAATTTTCTAATATAATTGTATTTTCTATTATTATATTTAATACAATATAAAAATTATATTCGAACAGAAATTTTGACGGTTAACGAAAATCTGCTTTCATGTTGTAACCTCCTCAATATAATGCGTCCATACAGCCATCAAATTAGGCTCTCGAACTGGCGGTCAACAAAAAAGTGAACAGAATGTTAAAAAAAACTCAAGTATAATCTGCACTAAATCTAGGTAATTATCCTCACCATTTTAATTACAGCTGGCAAGGCAATATATTGGAAAACTAAGTCTGTCTGAACACCATTTACTTGGGAACTCGTGTTTATAGTCTGGTCTCGTCCGTCTCGAACCCTGGACCCCTCGAAACTTCTGCACAACTAGAATTTCTGCTTTTAGTATAAAAAGTGCCACAAAATATGGTGCATTCTTTCACGCATAAAATTGATTTTTGCAAAACATTCCTTATCCGAGTAGAGTAATTTTTAATTGCTGAAGCTTAGCAGCTTAATTAACTCGTTCATCGAAGAATTAGGTAAGATTTATTTCTGCTCCCCGCAGATTATTTTTTATTCATCTTTTTTCACTATCGGCGTAAAATCTATAGTTCTGCAGTCGTCCGCGGAAGCTTCTCAATGAGCTTTGATCGGACTGTTTCACGTATGTCTTTTTTGTTCTTGCAAGAAAACCAAATTTACTTTATTAAGTTTTAAAGTTCCTGTTAAAAAAGCTTTACTTAGCTATAAGCTCGGCATCTGTGTCGATTTTTCTATTTTGTTTATTAGGGTTTGAATGATGAAACCGAGCCAGAATTAGGGGAACAAATTCATCTTGTTTTCATTTATCGCTAGAGTCTTCTGAGAACTATTCAATTCCCTTACTTAGAATTGGTCTTTCATTCTTTGAAAGATTATAGCTATCTGGATAAATTTAAACCCCTTCCATTAGTATTCTTCCTTTTTTGATCAATTATTTTGCCGATCTGAACGGTCTGAACTGGAAAAGAGAACAGCAGCATCATCTTGGCTATAGTACGCTGCTTGCATTTAAACTGGAAATGAGCAGAACATTTATTACATTTTAAGGGATAACATGGGTATGTTTTCTGTAAAGGCCGGTGTAAACATAGGGCCCATTGCCTGCTCTCTTCCTATCCTGCTTCTCATCGTAGCAACAACAGGTGTATTTCTTGGATTTGTAGTTACACCCTGGTTCGGGTTGCCCCTGAGATCCACTATACAGAGCTACATTTGGGACGCTGGTTTCGAAGATCTTGGCAAAGATGCAAGCCTTACTTCTAATTTTGACAATTTGACTAGTAATTACATAGCTGTTGCTAATTCAACTGGGAAGGTTGATAACAAGGAGGAACAATATGAAGGAGTTTCTATTCTATCTGCAGCTGAGCCAAATCAGAAAGAACAGAATGACAGCATGAAACAAGAGGATCTTGTAAGGCCGTTTCTTCATGGGGACACTGTGTCTACATCATCAAATTTCAGTTCAAAACCCAGTGGTGAGCATTTTGAGTCCGATGTAACTCAGTTTACTGCGGGATCCCCTGGGGATCGGCTAGACAAGTCTGAAAACACAGATGAAATCTCTGCCAATGGTCACCAGTCAGGACAAATGGCGTTATCACCGTCTATAATCACTGAGAGCAGTTCTGCAAGAATTGTTCCACCTGCTACAACTCTGGGTCAGTTTCTTTGCCTTTCTTGTTCCTTGAAGATTGAATTTTGTTGAAGATACACTGTCTTTTTTAACTCCAGTTTGCCCCCCGTTTTTTTACAATCATCATAATTTTCCTAAATGCCTACAAATTTCAAAATATTTTGCATAGATGGAGCAAATTTGAATCTATACAAGATTTACATTTTAATTTCTCCTCATAGGTTTCTCATATTACAGAATTTCAAATTAGTTTTTCAAGTGAATCAATTGTAGACAGATTATTGGACAAGCAACGGTGATATTTGACAGATGAAGTTGGCAGGTGGGAATGATAAACAACCAACATACAAACATCGATTGCTTGTTTAGTAAGGTACAGTGATATGATGATCAACAGACAACATACAAACTTTACCTAATTTTCCATGCTTTTTTAATAGGGTATAAATAAATTTAGTGATGCTGGGACACACGAACTTTACATAGATTTGTATCCTTTTATAGTATGCTATAAACAAATTCAGTGTCACTGTGATTGTGGTAACGAAACCACCTCAGGTCTCCTTGTGAAAGTTGATCAAGGTTTGTTAAGGATTCAACTTTTGGTCAGCTTAATTTGTGCGACCAAGTTTCACTATAATCGAGTTTACCTTTCTTAAAATATCATTGTCAAGACTCAAGATTGTGAATTTTGTTCTATGGTATATGTACTCATTTTCCAAGTACACAACTATTTTTTAAACTGCAAACATTCAAGTAAATAGCAAGAATGCAGGCACCTGCAGAGCCAAGTAAAAGGTCTGCACCTGCAAATAGGGAAAATGAAAAAATAAAATATCTGTCTTGATAATTGTTTGATACGTGAGATGGAGGAGGAAACTAACATGATATAACAAATTTGAGATTTATAATAAAGAGGTATGTTACATCACATAATATAATATGTTTTGTTGAGGGTACATACTATATAGTGTAAGATACCTGATTTAGTTATGATTTTTTATTTATATTTTTTTGTATGTGAAAATTCACACAAACCACTCACTGCAAAGCATATCTAACATTTCAAAAACCCTTCTTTTCAATACATTCCATTACACGTTTTAGGTCAATTTGACCTAGCAAACAGATACAACTGTGAAATCGATTTTGGGATTCAACACAATGATATGATTGACCAGGGCGGACTACCTAAAACTGACCTAAATTGCTCCTTTGCTTCAGATCTGGTTTATACTCACTTGGAATGGTATTTGTCCTGCAGTGACAGGTGCATAGGAGCTGATCTGGAATCTTTATGTCCAGGTGGTAGGTTGCTGACTTTCCGAGTAATGATGAGGGTTCCAATGATGACTTGTGCTGGGTGGTAGGCTGGTTAAAGTAAATCAGATGCAAATCCAAGTGTTAGGGCAGCTGCAGGTGGTCCCTAAAGGGTGCACAGCAGGAGTGGCGCCCAACTGGTGTCGTTATTCCTTGTAGCTGCATTGAATCCAATGCCTGGTACTCCTTATTTCTGCCTGGAAACCCTTGTGCTAGGCCGGATGCTGCTGAGGTCTCCCAGGTATAGCAATGTGCAGACTGGGTAATCTGAAGTCTGCTGTTTTCCATACACTGTTGTGATCTGCTCTACACCAGTAAATTTGCCCAGATCTCTGCCAGGTTGTTGGAGTGGCCTGTGACCTGCAGCCACTCTTGATTTCTTCCCAAACACTCCCAGAATAGCGATTCAACTCCTGGAACAGACCCACTCTAGGTTATAATAAAAATCTCAGATGTAAAAATGTAGATTGAATAGAAACTTGATAGGGCAAGGTAAGCTGCAGAATCTTGGAAAAAAATTCAAATACTATATTAAACTTCTAGAGATGGTGCCCTCCACTGCGAAAACAAATATATAGCTGTTTGAATAAGGGCACTAGAGCCCAAAATAGGCTGACTTGTAGTTTCAGCTTATTTTTATTTTATTTTTTTTAAAATATAGGTTTGCCCAAAAATAGGCACCAAATTTAAATCTCAAATGTTTTATTTAATTTCTTTATTATTTATTTATTTATATTTTATAATGCTGTTAAAAAACACCTTTTATTAGTTGCTGGCTGATCAACTAAGGGACATGACAGTCCCTCCCTTCCCCAAATTGCTTGCCCTCAAGCAATTTCAAACTCGGGTGCTCAAAAATCTCCACTCCTTCCTATGCAGTGTCCTCAAGTGGAAGATTCTTGCATTTCACTAAATGCTCTGGAATAACCTTGTTTCTCAACTTCTTTTCTCTTACATTTATGATTCTCTTGTGCTCCAAAATCAATTTTCCTTCATCATCAAATGGGGGGCAACTCTAAGGAAGGAGTGATCTGCTGTTCAAGGGGCTTCTTAAGGCATGATATGTGAAAATTTTAATGAATCTTGTTGTTCTCTAGAAATGCCAGATGATATGCAACTTTACCAATCTTCCTTATGATCTTATAAGGTCTATAAAATTGTGGCTTCAACTTTTCATCTCCACTTCTCTTGAAGGAAGATTGTCTACAGGGCAGTAACCTCAATAATACTATGTCACCCACCTCAAAAACCCTTTTGATTTGGTGGCAATCAGCATACAACTTTTGCTGGTTTTGGGACTGCCGTAGGTTTTCTTCGAGTTTGAATACATTTACAATGTCTAAACTTTGTTGAATCAAATCCCTAGCCCTTGGTACTCTACTGTCTGAAAGAATTAATTTATGAATGAAATAGCATCAGAACTATAGAGTGTCTTAAAGGAGTCATACTTATAGACATGCGGTGAGTAGAATTGTAGTAATACTCCCCAAGGTGCAGCCACATGACCCATGTTGTTTGCTGCCTTGTAACATTAGTTCCTCAAGTAGTCGTCTATCCATTTGCTCACAATTTCCTTTTGCCCATCAGTTTGAGGATGGTAGCTAATTCTTGCGGTCAATTTTATACTTGGTCAATCCAAAGAGTTCTTGTCAAAACAAATTGATAAATCTGCTATCTCTGTCACTTACAATGTTCTTTGGTAACCCATGAAGTCTAAAAAATCTTTCTAAAGAACAAATTTGCCACTTTTGGGGCGTTGTAATCTGAAGATATAGAATGAAATGAGCATATTTAGGGAGTCTATCAACGACCACATATATATAATCTTTACCTTGCACCTTTGGGAGTTTTGTGATGAAATCCATGGAGATACCTTCCCATTTCTGATTTGGAATGGATAGGGCTTCCAACAAACCTACTGGAAATACATGCTTTGTTTTGTTTTGTTGACAAACCAAAACACTCCCTAGTATGCCTCAAGACATCAGTTTTGCGTCCTTTACATGAAAAATGCTCCTTTACTTGCTTGTATGTGTTGTAGAGCGTTGGATGACTAGTAAGCTAAGTTATTGGGTATGCCTTTAAGGCTTCCCACACTTGTACCAGGTATCTCTAGGTACGGGTTTGCTTGGGTTCGTATAGGGTGCATACCTGGGCTACCCAAGGTACCCAAAGGCGCTGAGCACCAAAGAGTAACAAAAAAAAGACATTTAAAAACTTTTTTTGCATCGAAAAATCGTAAAACTCCCCTAAAAGCATCATTTGCCCAATACAAAGATCATTTTGCTCTCTTCACTCTCTTTTCTCATTTTGGCAATTTGAAGGGCAGCTGATATATATTATATGGCATATGACATAACATTGAAACTCTGAACTATCAATTGGAATTTAATATTTATCTTTATCACTACCATTTTGGCATTTGGCATTGATCAATGATGAACTACATACTATCAAATGTATTTAGTTTTACAATTTTGTATTTTTTTTAAATTTTCAATATTTTTGTATATATATATATATGTATGTATGTATGTATGTATGTATGTATATATATACTATATACTTACATATTTATATGCATGTATATATATGCATTAGCTAGTAAGTGGTGTGTCATGACATGCCCTCAAAATTTTCTCCTTCACTTTTGATTCTTGTACAAGATACACCCGATCCTTTCATCAACCACTTTGTCTTGTAGCTTTCCATCCAAAATGTAAATAGCAAAGGTGTTCTTGGCATATTCAGCTATTATGTAAACCTTCCAATTAGCAAATATATCAGCTACAAAGTATGAATGAGGTTTCCTAGAGATGGCATAAACAACCACAATATTCTTTTAATATATTAATGTCAATTTCATAGGCTTGTAGCTTAGTTACCCATTTTTTTTTGTCTATCATACAAATCCTTTTGAATGAGGAAGAATTTCAACCTATTATGATCCATTTTCACTACAAACTTGCCACAAAACAAGTATTGCTTGAATTTGGCTAGTGCATGCATGATGCCTAACATCTCTTTGTCATAAATACGGAAGCTCCACGCAGTCTCCTTGAGGTTTCTACTCTCAAATGTTATATGGTGCCTATTTTCCATCAAAATTGCTCCAATCCCTTTCCTCATAACAACCACAATACTAAGCAAGGAAAGGCATTAGCAAATATAAGAACAAATTGAAAGAATTTACAAACTAACATTTAATTTCAGCTGAAAAAGAAAACTGTTAACTAATTAACAAACTAACTTTCATCAGAAAGAGAAAACTAACTAACAACTGAAAATTGTTAATTTTAGCAATCAGATATAACAGACTGAAAGTAAACTGAAAGTGCAATGAAAAACACAAGACAACAACACACCAATACCCTGGGAAAACCTCCCTCTTGGAGGTGAAAAACCCAGCTTCAAATCTAATATATATTATCTCAAATGTAGGCAATTACAAGGCAATATAACTTATCTCAGTTTGCTGTTCAGACAGCAAGATAGCTAAATCAGATTTGAAAGGATGCTTCCTTCACCCTTGAATACATAGACAATGTAGTTCGCTGAAATGGAAAAGGTATTTGCAGCCTTGAAGTAAGAGACAGCAGATGACACTTTCAATGCCTTCAAGGGATTCGCTTGGAGAGAGACTTCAATAAATTCGCATGGATCTTGAACAAATTCGCCCTACTGTCAGCCTTAATAAATTCGCACAATTGACTTGAACAAATTCGCGCAAGTGAAGGAGAAATCGCTGATTTGGAGAGCACATTATATTCACATAAGATGGTGGTGATGAATGACTTGAATGATGTTTGTTATATATCCAACTTTGGGCGCTATCTTGCAAGGTTGGCCTTGCTATGATATTTTATTTATTTTGAGCCGCCTTAAATAGGACAGGACTCATAATGATAATATTGCCTTTATCAAATCATATTGCCTTTATTAAATTACATTGCCCTTTTGGGCCCAGCCCCATAATAGTTCGATTTAACATAGATAAATACATATTGAATTTTAATTGTCCATGACATAATATTCAAACAATCAGGTATCCGAGCTAGCTATTATTTTCAACACTCCCTCTTAGCTAGGGAGGATTCTAGCAAATAGTGTAATCATACATTATGGACTTCTTCATCTTACATTGTCCGCAGAGGATGAAAAAGTAACCTGCAAGAAGACAACAAAACTTTACATCTTGCATTGCCTGCAGAGGGTGGAAGAGGTCTTTCACCTCAACCTTCTCCCAGAGAAGGAAATACTGTCACCTTGCATTGTCCGCGGAGGGTGACTCCACCATGCATTGCTCGTAGAGGGTGGAAGATGCAACTTAATGCATCACTGAGACTGAGACTCCCTCTCAGTCATAGCTGGATTCTCCACAATTCCAAGCGTATCTCTGAAGTATTCAAACTTCACACGAGCAAGGGGCTTGGTGAGAATGTTTGCAACCTGCTCATCAGTGCTGACATATTTCAGCTGTAAGGCACCTCTTTGTACCATATCACAAACATAGTGATAGTGAGTTTCCACATGTTTTGATTTGTCATGAAACACAGGATTAACAAACATTTTAATACAACTTTGATTATCACAATGAATAACTGTGGGTTCCCAAGGTTGTCCAAACAACCCAGCGAGAAGCTTTTGAAGCCACACTGTTTCTCTCGATGCAACACTCTATGCAATAGCTAGCTTTTGCAGTACTCAAGGCTATAGAGGACTGTTTCCTGTTGGCCCAAGAAATCACAGCAGAACCCAAACTGAAACAGATACCTGAAGTGGTCTTCCTGGTAACACTTCTTGCCCAATCAGAATTTGAGTAGCCTTCCAAGGTAACGAAAGTGTTGATTGGATATTTTTGCCCATAGCCAACAGTTCCACGCAAGTATCTTAGAATATGTTTGGCTGCAACAAGGTGAACATGCTTTGGCTTGTTCATAAACTGGCTGAGTGCACTCACTACATAACAAATGTTTGGTCTAGTGTTAACTAGATACATCAATGATCCAATCAACTATCTGTACTCAGAAGGATCTGCAAAATCAGAGTTAGTTGTAGATAAACTCAATTTCTTCAAGTTAGTTTCCATAGGAGTAGACATAGGTTTGCAATCCAACATTCCAAATCTCTTCAAAATATCAACAATATATTTTCCTTGATTAAGAATAATTTCATTAGATCTTTGCCACACTTCTAACCCTAGAAAGTAATGCATTAGGCCTAGATCCTTCATTTCAAATTTAGTAGCTAATTCTTTTTTACACCTAATGATGAGACTATCTTCACCATTTAGGAATAAATCATCCACATATAAAACCAGAATTAACTTTTCACCATTAAATACTTTAAAGTAAATGTTAGGATCAACATCATTCTTACAAAACCCTAAACTAACCAAGTACTTATCAATTATTTCATACCAAGCTCGAGGAGCTTGCTTGAGGCCGTAAAGAGCTTTCTTTAATCTGCATACATGTGATTCTTTATTATGAGTCTCATATCCTTCTGGTTGCTCAATATAGACTTCTTCCTCAATGACACCATTAAGGAAGGCAGTCTTTACATCCATTTGATGTAACTTCCAACCCTTAGCTGCAACAATGGCTATAATAGTTCTAATAGAAGTATATCTAGCAACAGGAGCAAATGTTTCTTCATAATCTATGTCTTCCTTTTGAGAAAAACCACGAGCTACAAATCTAGCTTTATATTTTTCTATACTACCATCAGCAGCATGTTTAATTTTAAACAACCATTTAGAAGAAACAACAGACTTACCTTTAGGTCTGGGAACAATATCCCATACATCATTCTGGATGATGGACTTGTATTCTTCATCCATGGCTTGCTTCCAAGCTTGTTGACTCATAGCATCTTTTGTGCTGGATGGTTCAGTCTCAATGATGTTGCACATCATTGCAACATAGTTGGAGAACTTCTGAGGTCTCTTACTTTCTTTGAAAGTGCCACTAGGAGTTGCAAACTTTTCTGCTTCTTGCACTATACTTCTAGCCCAGAGTGGTCTTTTCTTGCTTACTGCAATATCTCTGGGTCCATTAGTTGGATCTAGACGCTCAGAAGGATCACCATGCTCAATAGGTTCGAGAGACATAGAAGACTCCCTCTGAATCTCAGGGTTAGTATCAACATCCATATTTTGATTATCATTAACTTCTTTATCATTATCAATAAGAGAACCTTTAGATTTCTTGAAAGCAATATTTTCTTCAAAAGTAACATCCCTACTTACCTCAATAGACCTTTGACCGGGAATGTAGATGCGAAATGCCTTGGAGGATTCACTGTATCCAACAAGGATACCCTTCTTCCTGGAAGGCTCTAGCTTAGTCCTCTTTTCCTTTGGTACATGAACATTGCAGTCACTGTACCCAACAAGGATACCCTTCTTCCTGGAAGCTTCCTCGAGAGTTATGTTCTTTAGGACACGGTGAGGGCATCTATTCTGAATGTACATTGCAGTCTTGGATGCTTCGGCCCATAAGAAGGTCTGCAGATCCTGATCGTGAATCATAGCTTTGGCTGCTTCAACAATGACTCTATTCTTTCGTTCAGCTACACCATTTTGCTGAGGATTGTAGGGGACGCAAAACTCCCTCTTAATTCCTGTTTCTACACAAAGGTCATTGAAGCTACTTGAGGTGTATTCGCCTCCATTGTCAGTTCTTAATACTTTAATTCTTTTACTAGACATATTTTCAGCTAGAGCTTTAAATTCCTTAAACCTACTTGGCACTTCATCAAATTCTTTTGATTTTAGAAAGTAAATCCAAGTCTTTCTAGAAAAATCATCTATAAATGTAACATAGTGTAGAAATCCACTAGGAGAAGGAACAAACATAGGTCCACATAAATCAGAATGAACAAGTGCTAGTTTTTCCTTGGCTCTATTTTCACTTTTATGAAATGGACTTTTAGTGTTCTTACCTAATACACAACCTTTGCAAGTATCATCATGAAATTGACTAAGTTTAGGCATACCTTTAACCATCTTTTCAAGTGAAGGAAGTGCCTAATAGTGAAGATGGCCGAGGCTTCTATGCCTTAGCTCGCTAGATTCAGGAGCTTCATGAATGAGTGCTCGAATGGGATTAGCTGAAAGCTTATACAAACTATCATATCTATTTCCAATAACACGAGTAGATTTAATACTAGATTTCTTAGGCCATGCAAGTACTTTACCCTCAGAAAATGCTATTTGATAACTTTTATCTTCTAGGGCAGAAATAGAAATTAAATTCCTCTTAATTCCAGGAACAAATAAAATATCACTAAGATGCAAGGACATGCCAGATTCTAAATTTAACAAAGTATTACCAAAACCTCTTACCGAATACCGAGCATCAGTTAGCACATGAGGGTTGGACTCTTTCTCCATCAAGTCTGAGAGATGCTCTTGATATTCCGTGATATGTCTAGATGCACCACTCTCTATCAACCAAGTGTTGCTATCAGTTGGCACATTGCTGGACAAGGCAGAAATGAAGAGGTAGCCTTCATTATCCTCTGAATTTGCAACTTCAATCAAGTTGGCTTCTCCTTGCTTGGGCAGGTTCTGACATTCTTTAGCATAGTGACCAAACTTGTCACATCCAAAGCACCGGATTCGTGAGAGATCCCTTTGCTTCTTCCTTGAATCATGGACAACAGGAGGTCTGAATTCTCTATCCCTTTTGAAGTTGTTCTTCTTCCAATGGCCTCTCTTTTTAACATGTTGAGATGCAAACACATGTTGATCTCCTCCATGAGTGCCTTTATGCATTCCTCTTGCAGCTAGGCGTGACTCCTCTTGAATGCAATATGAACGGAGGCGATCAAAGGAAGTAAATTCAGCTCTTCCACTTATGCTTTGAATGAATGGATCCCAAGAGTCAGGAAGACCATTCAAAGCAATCATGACAATATCTTTGTCCACAACTTCGCTTCCAATGGCGCTGAGTTGGTCCTTCAATTCTGAAATTTTCATGAAGAAGGACATGACTGAATCTCCTTTGCTCGTTTTGACTTGAAGAAGTTGCTGCTTCAATGTAAGTGCCTGACTGATGTTGTTGATCTCATACATTCCTTCTAGATGTTTAAACATCTCCCGGGCTGTCTTCATTTTGGAGATAATTTGAACAAGATGATCCTTCACGCAATCAATAAGGAACTTCTCTGCCTTGAGAGCATTCTACTTGAATTGCTTTAGCTCATCCGGATCGGAAGGCTCAGTCAGATCCTTATCTTCCACAAACTGTAACAGCTCTAATTCTTCAAGGGCAAGGAGGATACGGACCTTCCATGGTGTAAAATTGAGGGCACCTTCAAGTCTGTCCTCTACTTTCAGACCTGTAACCATCTTGCAAAACTAAAACAGCAAACTGAAAGTGAAGGACAACTAATAATCTGATTATTTAGAATGAACCTAAAGCTTTGATACCATGTTAATTTTAGCAATCAGATATAACAGACTGAAAGTTAACTGAAAGTGCAATGAAAAACACAAGACAACAACACTCCAATACCCTGGGAAAACCTCCCTCTTGGAGGTGAAAAACCCAGCCTCAAATCCAATGTGTATTATCTCAAATGTAGGGAATTACAAGGCAATAAAACTAATCTCAGTTTGCTGTTCAGACAGCAAGATAGCTAAATCAGATTTGAAAGGATGCTTCCTTCACCCTTGAATACATAGACAATGTAGTTCGCTGAAATGGAAAAGGTATTTGCAGCCTTGAAGTAATAGACAGCAGATGACACCTTCAATGCCTTCAAGGGATTTGCTTGGAGAGAGACTTCAATAAATTCGCATGGATCTTGAACAAATTCGCCCCACTATCGGCCTTAATAAATTCACACAATTGACTTGAACAAGTTCGCACAAGTGAAGGAGAAATCGCTGATTTGGAGAGTAGATTACATTCGCATAAGATGGTGGTGATGAATGACTTGGATGATGTTTGTTATATATCCAACTTTGGGCGCTATCTTGCAAGGTCGGCCTTGCTATGATATTTTATTTATTTACATTTTATTGAGCCGCCTTAAATAGGATAGGACTCATAATGATGATATTGCCTTTATCAAATCATATTGCCTTTATTAAATTACATTGCCCTTTTGGGCCCAGCCCCATAATAGTTCGATTTAACATAGATAAATACATATTGAATTTTAATTGTCCATGACAACATTAAAATTCAAACAATCAGGTATCCGAGCTAGCTATTATTTTCAACAAAAAATAGTTAGTCAAAGCAACTAAAAGAGGAGAGTTTAGAGATTACAAAGCAACAAGCATCCTGCTGATAACTGATATGAGCCTCGACAAAATATAGGAGAGGGAGAGCATCATCAAGGGCTTTTCCACCCAACCATAAACTTGCAAGTCTCTTGTGCCTCTTCCGTTTGGAAGGGCTTGGCCCTTTATGAGGGTGACAGACAAAGGAAAGATCAATTACCATTTTAGCCATTTGAGCTTGGTGTTTAGAACCTACACGGACTAGCCGGTCACACACTATAGGTAGCCCCTAACTAACATGACCATTTGACTAGTGGTGTATCTGGTTCATGTGAATTGGCGGTCGCATGCCAACTGCAGTGCCACCCTGGCCAAGGTTTCTTAAACAAGCACTATAATGTGCTGTTAGCATTCAACACCCTTACTCGACTTAAACAGACTGGAATGCAACTGTAAATTCATTAAGAATTATGGTTCAACTGACCAAAGGGAAGAACCTATTGGTTCAACATTCACAAGACAACTGACAAAATGGCTATTAACGACCTTCAAGGTGACTTGATTTATCATCCAGCTTATTGCTGACTATAGATTATAGCATCTCATGATACCTCAAGGAAAACAAAAATCACTGTCATTGTTCATAATATTCAATCAAAGATGGATTCACAATTCAGATTAACAAAACGTTGAGAAATTCAGAATTACATATGATATAATAACATTGCTCCATTGGCCTATTTCCTTTATACAATGAACAAATTGCTGACCTTCGAATCAAACGTAATCCTAACACATATTCAACGACTCCTGAGAGTAGATTTTCAGCTTTAAAACTTAAAATATATTGAATTGATATCTACATTACTAATTGAGCTTTCATGCAGTAATTATTCTTTGGATTTCTAAACAATAAATTAAATCCCTAGACTCTACAAGTCCACTACGCAACACCATGATAAGGGTGTGCAGAGTGGTTTAGTAGATCCCTATATATACAACTTGTTCTTTTAATGCATGCCCATCTTATTCAATACGTAATCAAGGATTGAGAAAATTGCACTCAAGTTCATATGCGCATCTACAACAAAAGATATGCATTGACGTATATTAAACACATAATTGAAATAAAATAAGCAATGGCTCATGCTTGACAGACGAAGCCTTTGTACGCTATCTCTTGTTGAAGTATTGTCAAAAATCACTCCTTGATGTGATGCTAGATAGAAAACCGATAATGCGATCCTAGAGTATAAGCCAAAAGTGCGATACTGCCAAAGATTAATGGTAATCTCTTTCCTTCTTTCCAAACCAGAAATTGTGTTACCAACTATGAGTTATAGAATGTGGAAGTTCCTTTCCTGTCATTTACTAAATGTTTTTCAAATGTGCTCCTTCCATACAAAAATCCTAACCCTCGACGAGCCAAAGGTAAGGCTATATGTAAACAATGCATCGTGGAGAATATTGCTCCAAGAAAACTAAAATCATGACAACTCGCATAGTGGAGGTGGCACTAACCTTTCTCAAAGGCAATGAACTACACCCTCATTCAAATGTTTACAATCGCACAATAACCCCTGACTTACTAGTTGGTTTATAATTAAAGTAGGATGAAACATATAAAAGCATAACCATTATGAATACGCTCTCTCAATTTATTAACATATAATAATACATTTGAATGTATATATGTATTTATATATGTACATCTTTTCTATGTACATGTATATATACATATACACTAAGTCACAAGGTTCGAATTCGAATTCGAATTCAACAACCATGAAATTCGACCTGGAAAAATTCGAAAAAAAAAAATCGGATAAAATTTGCCTTTTATAAATTACTATTATTTTTAAATATTTAATATTTTTATTCAATATAAATAAAAATGATAAAACAATAAATAAATCTAAATCTATTTAATAATAATGAGTAAATTAAAATAACATATATATAATATGAAATCTTTAATCTATTTAATATTAATAAGTAAATTAAAATAACACACATTTAATGTGAAATATTAACTTAAATATATAATATTTTTATTTAAAATAAAAATGCTAATATAATCAATAAATCTAAATCTATTTAATAATAATAAGAAAATTAAAATGACATAAATTTAATATGAAACTTTAATCTATTTAATATTAATAATTAAAATGACATACATTTAATATGAACTTAAGAACCAAAATCACAAAAGTAAATTTAATATGCCTTCTTGCATTGAAAGCATTACCAGTCGAGTCTGCGAGGGACAAAGAGCTTCAATGGCGGCACTGCGTGGGAAACAACGGTGACGGGGCAGGGGTTCACACTCACAAAGCATGAAAAAATAGCTTCAATGGCGGGCACGAACATATACCTTCAGTCACGCGACAAACAAAAAGAGCAAAAAACCCTCAAAACGGGCAGACGTGGCTGAGCGGGGAGTATTCGACGACCTTCAAACCTCTGAAAAATCTGTCAAAACCTCAACAGATATACCCTAAAAAATGCTAACATTTCTGCCTTGCGAATTTTACATGAACGTTTCTGCAAACACCCGCGACCCAGCAGTTGTTGAATTTATGGACGAATTTAATCGATTTTTTTATAAAAGTTTGAAATTCGATTAAATTCGAACCTCACCCATGAAAATCCCCATATTCTGTGACTTAGCATATACATATACATATTGTTGATGTGTGTTTTGTGCACATAACCTTTTAGAATAAAATACCAAAGTAATTTACCCTCTCTTGAACAAAATCACCTCAGATGCTAAGGGTAAGATCAACTAAAATGATACCAAGGTTTCTACATGTCAGGTCTTGACGAGTGGGTAACTCAATGGTCGATGTGAATTGCTGTGTTCACTTGGGGACTTACACAAATGTTAGGATTATCTTCTTCGATCATGAAATATGCGGAATAGGTGTGCTGACAACTTAGGATTTAACAATATAGCTTTGGACTTAATTCTTACTAAAAAATGGGCAAAAGGAATAGGGTTTAGGAAATCTATTCTAGGCCTAGGAATGTAGGAAATGATGAACAAGTTTAGTGGAATCAAACTAGGCAGGGTCTCACAAATAGGTACTGACACAAGCTTAGTGCAATCGTTTAAGGTATACTCAAGGATTTTCAGACTATCACCATCAAACATTGACACCATCCAAGTTTATGCTTGTCAAGGGATGCATAATAGTTGAAGTTAAGCTCACTTAAATCTCCAGTTGACCACACAAGGCACACTTACCAGCGGTAAGAGGCTAGTGGTATGGATTAAGGATTCCACACAAATATATTCAATAAATCTATCATTCAATCTAACAAACATGAAAATAAATTCTAATCTAACTTGGAGGAATTGAGAACCATGAATGCAAAGACAACATTTGAAGAGTGAAATCATCAACAATTGAACAATGATTTAGATTCAAATAGCTGCAACATGTACCAACAATTCTACAAAAACTCTCCCTTACAAATGAGAGACAAGGAGGTATATATAGAGTCTCTTACAAAATGGATGGCCAAGATTGATACAAGATCAACGACCAAGATCATGTCAACAAAACCCTAGAATTGCCCTAATTAGGGTTTACATAAAAAATGGGTCACCAACATATGGCCCAATAAAAAGATACCTAGTCATCAAATAGAGAATCTTCTAGAAGATTCCTCCCTGCATCTCTCTCTCTCTCTTAGCATACTCCAAGAATCTAGCCAATACGGAATCTAATTCCTCCATGGAAATGCTAGGCAAGGTATCTTGCTGCAAATCAACCACGTCTAGTGAATTTGAGCAAGCGTCCAAAGTGTTCTCCCAATCTGGCATGAGCTTCTGCGAACTATGAACATGAATCAACAAAGAGACCAAATTATCTATCTAACTCTTCTTCAAAGAGTCCAACTGACAAAAATACATAAGTTTCATCTTGTCTCTTAATTCGGCTAAGTGTAAACCACTAGCATCACTAACATCAACACCCAATAACTCCTCAATTGAGGCAAGGATCTTCATTTGAATGTCTTGAATCAATCCTTCTATCTCCATACAACTCAACTGGGTGTTCTCATAAGTTGATCTCTTCATGGCCAATGAACAATACTAGCCATGGAAATCATATCTGTCTCCACTGTGCACAGTGTTCTCGCTGATCAACGTGGACTTGGGAATCTTCTTCAAATCTTTGAGGCGTGGAATAGTCTTCTCCTGAATAGGCCGGAATTCTTCCCAAACTCCCTCCAAATACTGGATTCTAAACACGAGCCCTGTTGTCCTATCATATGCCTGGACAAATTGAGTAAGGAAATCATCCGCCTGTTTTCTTGCACTCTTAATCCACTTTTCCACCTCCGAGAGTGTATCTCTCGCTGCCTCATAGTGTGAATGTAGTCCATGATCAACCGCAATAGGGGAAATAAGGGTGGGATTCTCACGCCTTACCCCCGCAATATACTCTCTAAGTCTAATATTCTCTTCTCTGTACTTCTCCTTCTCTTCAATTTCTCTATCTAACCTTGCGTTGATTGCCTTAAGGTTATCACCAACCTCCTAAAACTTTTTCTCTCTTGATGTACGACCAAGGGCAACTGAAGTAATCTGGAAATCCATAAGAGTAGCAATGTCCGCTGTCACACCTCCAATAGGAACAACCACCTGCGCAATCCGCATTCCTGTCTCATCTCTAGCTATGTGCCGCAAAATCTCAGCTCTCTTGGGTTCTTTCTCCTTATTTCTCCTAACTAGGTAGTCATCAATGTTATCAATAGGCTATACTTCTATCATTTTCTTACTCTTTTCCATACTTCTCATCAGCCAATCAGGAATAGCGGCCATCTCCCTACCATCATCGAGACACATATCTCGATCAAGTCCTCTCAATGCCGAGATAACATCATCATCATCATTAGGATTACTCTTGGTCAAATCATATATCTCATTTCCCAAACTAACCTCTAAAAGGACATTAGGGGATCCCGATTGATCATCATTCTCATTTGGTGGAGTAGATGTCGCTGTGGCATGTAACTCTTGAATATTCTCTGGTAGTATCACTGTGTTGGAACATTGCTGGGTTTCCTTATTCTACTCTGTTATTTCAATTTCCTTAATTGATGAGACATTGAGAGGTGGCAGAGGAATGATAGGTGAAGGAATGATAGTCTTTTGTTTCTTCTTCTTGACCTCCTCAATCTTCTTCCCTCTAGCCTTGACTCCTCCTGGCGTGTTTTTCCTTCTCTTGGGAGCTTGACTCTCTTTGTTTGCATGAATCCTAACATCATTGATAGTTCTTTGATCATCTTCGGAAGTAGACTCTTCCGGCTTCATCTTTTCATAAGTGAAGGAAACACCCATATCAACTAACTTATTCATCTGAATGTCTACCCATGTACGGGAGAAACTCAAGACCTCTCTCATCAATACGTTCAGATCAATCTCTTCTGATTCTGACCAATTAGGCAATAAGATTGCCTTATTCATTTCATTCTCATACAGTGGATGTGTATGATCCCTGTCATCTAACCCCTGATCAGGAATGACGAAAAGTCCACACTTCCTCATGAAATCCACTGACGTTCTGGACCACATTCGTCTCTTCACTGCCTGCTCGTCCATCAGGTTGGCCCAATAATCTTCTATGTCTACCTTGTGGATGAACTTCTCTCCCCCGATCCTTCCAACTTTCTTTTCGGGATCAAATCTTTCTCTTTTCTTGAAGGTTACAAATCGATCTAGTGCAAGCTCTTCACTCGCAGTGTTGGAGGCTAAGGCAGACTGGCAAATCTCCAACGTCTTCCCAACTGAAATAGGGAATGTCATGCCTGTCCTATGCTTCTCTCTTTGAATGGCATCAAACTCTAGAAGCTGTCTCACCATTTCCAACAAAATCATTTTGTCAGACGGATACCTAGGAAGCCTGTAGGGTTCGGATTGAAACCCCTAAATCCTAAGGTACGTGAAAGTGGGAAACTGAATATACCACGATCCATATTTCTCTATTAGCTCTGTTGCCTCCTTGGACAATCTTCTGTGAATTCCGCCTTGCAGCATTTGCGTGATGTACATGGTGAATACATCATTCACTCTCTTATGGTCTTCAATTCTATACATGTTCAGTTGGGGATAGCACTCATGACTCCTGAATTGTCCTCTCCCATTCCCGACTTCACCTCTGCATATCAATCCTTTGTATGAAATGAACCATGCAAGCAGACATACCAAGTAGGAAGTCATGGCGAAAGACTTGGACTGCTCTACATTCCTTAGCTAAAAGTCCAGATTGTCACTTATGATTCTAGACCAATTTATCAATGTCCCTCTAAGACAATCCTAGATGAAGTAGAACATCCATCCGTTGAATATTGCACCCTGCGACGTCCCCATCGCTCTGTTAAGTAGGAATACTAAGTCACTATATTCCTCTTTGAAGTCTGTGCACATGAGTGTCTTGGGAGCCTTGGAATGACGAAGCCTAGGCTCGATCATCCACTCTTTGTTTATTATACTCTTACACGCATCCATCTTCTTCATGTACCGCTCTTCATATTCATCTTTAGTTGCATCCTTCATATCCTCTCCGCGTGGAATTCCAAAAACCTCAGCAATCGCATCCTCAGCAAGGTAGGCAATGACAACGCCTTTAGGAGTCTTGATCATTCGCGAGCGAGGATCATAACATCGTGCACACTCCAGGATGAGCTCACTGCATTGTATGGACTGTGGGAATCCAACGGCTTGAAAAATACCACTCTTCATAATGTTTACATACGCTGGGGAAGGAATTTGATTTCCAACTCCGAACATCCGCTGTCGCATCAGGTTCAGGCTCAGGAAATGCATGTTTGTATCTGTAATCTCTTTCCATTTGGATGACATCTTAGACTTTGGATAGAATTTAGTCTCCAGTATCTTCTGCTGTTCTCTTCTCTCCTTAAATCCGGACGTCGACATCGCACCTGTACGAAACTTGAAGTTAGAACTTAGGAAAATATAATATTCTTAATAGAATTCCTGACTTCCTAATAATTTAGGCTAATTAGAGCATGAAGTCAGGAAAATAATCCACACTCTAGGTAGATCTTAATAATTTTAAACACAAAATGTGACAAGACTAGGGTATGAAACCCTCATGAAATCAACACCTTATACTTAGAAATTTCGTGCAAATCATAGTGCAAAGGAGTATAGCGGATCAAGAGTGACTAGGGAAAGGTGTGAAAGGTTGTGTTTTCACAAAATTTATGTCTGAAGACACCTTCCGCAGTCAACAATAGAGGTCACAAATCTGAAGACAACCTGCAACTAATAAATTAACCTCTCAAAACATGTTGCAATCCTTTAAAAATATGCACAAACTTGATAAAAATCTGTCTTGATGATGAAAAATAATCAATCTTGGGAACATAGTTATGGCTGGTAAAAGATAAATTTCTGAGGACAAGCAGCCAATAGCACAGTTAAAGACCTGTGACAGCCCTCCAATGGTCTGAAAATGATCCCAAAATGCCTTCTAAATGTCTCCAAATGCAATTTGCTGAAGTGGCAGCTGGCTGATAATAAATAAGTCTGAAAAATGAATGTACAGCCAACAATGGAGGTCAAAACCTGAAGCAATGGAGTTAAAACTCAGATCTGAGGCAAATGACAGCTAGTAGGGAACAATGGTGGTATCAAGCATGCAAGGAATCCACCAAAATATGCCCCAGACATTTGCCAAATAAAAATCGAACTTTCCCAGCTATGGCGCCATCCTCCACAAATTTGAAAATGATCTTTAATGTACACCAATTTGCCAACAATGGTCTGAAAAGAGCAACCAACCAGGCGATACCAAGGAAAATCACCTTTGTTTGGGGATGAAACCCCAAACACAAAAAATCGCCTTACACCAAAATCGCGATTTTCACCAAAATGGCGAACTTCACCAAAATCGTGGCTTGGGGGGGGGGGTCTCAATGGCAGCAACGAAAAATTTGAAACAATGGAGTCAATAAGCTTCAATGGCAGCCATGGAGTGGATTGTCCAACTGGCTGCAATGGAGGAAGGAATAAGTCTTCAATCTATCACTTCACTTCAACACTTGCTCCAAAATCGCCAACTATGGAGGAAATCGCCCTTGCATGGAATCCACCTGGCAAACTTAATAATAAAATAATGCTGGACTCCTCCCTTTAAACTTACTTTCATCACCAATTTTCACCACACAAGCAATGTGGGATAAAACACTTGTTCTTATACTTGCTTGAGTGAAATTAATTTGCTTCTAGAAGGTGCAAAACATTAAATGCTCATTGCAAATCATTTATTAATTGCTTTCATCTTTTAAATAATCATTGCCTTTTATTAAAAACAATTAAAATGAGGCTCATTTATTAAAATATTTCAATTTAAATCCAAAATGGGCCAATTGGGGAAAATCGATCCTAGTAAGGATTAAAAAATCCTCACAAAATCACTTTAAAAATCGTCAAATATCCCCTTAGGGGAAAATTGATCCCAGTCTGGATGAAAATCCAGACTAAAAGTTTATCAAATGTGCATAAAATGGTGCTAGGGGAAAATCGATATGAGTGTGGAATGAAAAATTCCACCTAAAATTAACTCATCACCCAAAAATACCCCTCTGGTGGAAAAACGACCTCAGTCTGGATGAAAATCCGGACTCAAAATCATGAAAATGCACTCTCAGTGGAAAATCGCTACGAGTCTGGATGAAAATCCGGACAAAAATCCTCAAAAACTTGTCACAAATACATGGTGGAAAATCGACCCAGGTGTGGAATGAATGCAAACATCATCAACAACCTTGTCCATACCTCCTTGGTGGAAAAATGTGGGTAGTCAGGATAAATCCTGGCACTTAGTCAAATTTTAATGCTTCCAGGGGAAAAACGACCCTAGCATGGATTCACAGTGGTGGAAAAATCAGGCAAGTATGGATTTCAGGGGAAATCCACGTCCAATTTGGATTCTGAGAGGGGAAAAGCATGGGTAGTTAGGAATATGAGGGGAAAAGCACCTCTAGTGTGGAATTTTGACCTTTTAACCCTTAAAATATGGATTTTACTTCGGAAAATGATGATTTTTCTACTCATAATCACTTAGAAACTTCAAAACTCAATAAAACTCATCTGGACTTGGGCAAATTCATCAAAAATTGGAACGTAACACAAGGGAATCTATTGGAACAAAGTGCGAAATCAACTTGAATAATTCTCTAGGAGCGAGAAAACAACTCCAAAAGGTCTGAAAACACCTTAGGGGAAGGGTTCCAGTAGTGGACATAGTTCCAATGGTGGACACCATTTTGTCAACCCAATCCCTTGGTGCTAGATTGCAAAGGAGCCCAACAAATTGATAATGGAAAGTTCATTAATGAATATCACATGTACCAATAGTGGATAATTTTGCACAAATGTTCTAGTAGTGGTGCACAAATAGGCTAGTAGTGGTGCACAAATGGGCTAATTATAGTAAAAAAATGTCAAAAAAGGTGATCTACTACTGGGGCATTTGTCCACTACTACTGCAAATTTTGAGTTATCTACTTTTGGTACAAAGGAGTTCATGTATGGGTAGACACTTTGAAATGACCACTTTTTGACCTTTCGGCACATCATGATTTCCACAATGTGCATCGTCACTACCCAGAAGCTGGATCCTTAGTTATAAGGAGTTAAGTCGTATACAGAGACAACCAAAAAAAAATTGAAATCCGACGTACGGTTTGAGAGTTCTATGTGCGCGAAGTTAGCTATGTCCACTACTGGTACCCTTCCCCTAGCACTTAAAATCATCAACGAGGACATTTGAAAACACGTTAACGTTCCAAAAGGGTTAACACTTGGACAAAACTAGGATCATTAAAAAATCTCAATTTTACGTGCTTGATCCTATAACTTCAAAAACCCTAAACAGCACTAGGCATGACCAAAACTCCGAGACTCGGGCACGAGAAACACAAAATTGCCCACTAAGCAGCCAAAACCCTAACTTACAACGCAGAAATCAGGAAAAGCGGGGGTCCCTGTTAGCAATGGGGCGATGTGTGAAAAAGGTCACAACACATACATACACACACATATATACACACGCATAGTTGAACTACTCGCCAAAACCAAAAATTCACCTAGGCCTGAAAACTTGGCAAAAAACTCAAGAACTTAAAAAATTGCTTAAATTTAATTAGAAATGCATTTTTTTGCAAAATTCAATGAGGAGATGCATCTAATGAATCAATAAATGAGTACACAAAATAAACAAGCTAATAATTGATCTAAATGCAAATCGGGTACAAAATCGCATCCTCATGAGGAATGCTGATGGCTGGAAGCAAAATAGTAAATAGTTTTTGTAAAACTAAAAGTAAATACATCAATACAATTACATTATCCTCTTCCTAGCTCTAGTAAAAACTAGGGGAGAGGAAGAACTAGAGGGTCTAGTTGTTAAATATGAACCAGAATAAAAGAAATAGAATAGAGAACAGATACTAAAACAAGAGCACAACAACACAAAACCTTATCCTAGGAAAACCCTCCACCTAAGGGTGAAAAGGCCAGCCACACCAAATCAAACTTTATTATCAACCCAAATTTGATGCAATGCTCTCACACTAGCACAGATTGTTGTCACTTCAACAATCACAGAATAATAAAATAACTTCAGAAGGATTGGTTACTACCATTCAAATGACAAAAATGTCCTTTTTACACTTATACCAAAATAATCAATAATCGAATATGCAGATTATGTGAGAGTCAGAAAAACAATGTGCTGAAGCTACAAAGATCAAAATATTATACAACCAACATTCGCTGAGCTCCGAACACATAAATATGATGTCTTCCTTTTTAACAACGAAATTCAACCCGCGAATCGTGATAATATGACTCACACACGGAAGCATAAAAAAGGCAAGACTTGTTGCATACTCCCACGATGACTGTTATACTTCACAAAGGGAAACTCTAGCGCCATGCACGAAGAGGGCCTGCGGTTACATCACCGACACAATAGAAAGTGACAACAGTAAACCTCCACATAGAAAGAGTAACAGTGCCAACGCAGCCAGGTAAAATCCACGAAACGGAAACCATCTGAAGAAAGAGGAATCGATGCCAATCGCATACAACTGACAAGGAAAGAATGAAACTATAAACACAGCAGCAATTTGAACGAAGAGTCTTTGGGATGAAGTGGACCAACTCGATGAACACATACATATTACAAAGAGGCTCGAAGAAGACAAGAGCAGGAAGAAGATCTCTATTGAAGCTAAAATCTTCAACCCTCCCTCGTAGCAAGAGAGAGATCTTCAAAATGTCATCACATGACAAGTGCACATAGCTACAACCAAAAGAATGTCAACAAAAAAATCTCATCACAGATTTTCTCAAATAAAAAAATGTTTATCTCAGCATAACAATATTCACCATAGCTACTTATAGAGGGTGAATCAGAAAACAGAAAATAAAGTCATAGAGTCACACGCATGACGTCCACCATGGCTACTCCCAAAGGGTGGATCCACCATAGCTACTCCTAGAGGGTGGAACAAGGGATTTCACCTCGAACTTCTCTCGCAGATAAGAACTCACTAACAAGGGATTTCACCTCGAACTTCTCTCGCAGAGAAGAACTCATTAACAAGGGATTTCACCTCGAACTTCTCTCGCAGAGAACTCATTAACAAAATCTCTAAGACAATGAGGCTCTTGAAATGTCAAATGTCAGACTCCCTTTGAAGCTGGAATGTCAGGCTCCCTCTTAAGCTGAAATGCCATATTCTCATTTTAAAATAAGAAACCTTCTGAATTTTACATTAGACCTTGGCTCCTCCTGAGGTGTCCCTATGTTGATTTCTGCAAAAGAAGCTAGATGAGAAGACCTGAATTTGCAATATCGAGCAATGTGACCATATTTGTTACACCTATAACATTGAATGTGGGATAAGTCCTCCTTTTTCGGTTCTGAAACAGGATCTGATTCTCTGTCTCTATCCCTCTTCTTTTGCCTTTTTCCATAGAAGAATGAGTAACAAGGACTTGATTTTCCATATCATGATGAGTACGCCCAATACCTCTCGCCTCAAATCTGCATTCCTCTTGAATACAATCAACTCTCAACTGGGTAGATCATTTCTTCCACTAATACCTTGAATGAAAGATTCCCAAGAGTTGGGAAGTCCATTCATGGCTAATATCATCAAGTCTTTATCAGCAAAAGATTCTCCAATTGCATTGAGATGATCCTTTAACTCTGTAATTTTCATGAAGTATGAAACAACTGATTCTTCTTTTTCCATTTTAACATGCAGCAGTTGATGTCTCAAGGCTAGAGCTCTGCTGGTGTTGTTGAATTCGTATAGGTCCTTCAGAGTCTGAAACATTTCTTTGGCTGAACCCAACTTAGAAATAATAGGAACCAGATGATCCTTAACATAATCAATCAGAATTTTCTTTGCCATGGTCCTGTTCTTTCCCCATTGAACTTTCTCAGCATCAACAAAAGGTTCTGCTACATCTGAATTGACATAGTCAAGAAGATCATTCTCTTCAAGAGTAATTAGAATTCTAAATTTCCAGGAAGAGAAATTCGAAGAACCATCTAGTCTATCTTCTACTTTCAACCCATTCACCATTGTGAAAGGCTTAACCAAACAACTGAAAAAGATAAAAAAAACTTAATACTTCTGGTTCTGGATTGATTCCTTAGACCTGCTCTGATACCATGTTAAATATGAACCAAAATAAAAGAAATAGAATAGAGAATAGATACTAAAACAAGAGCACAACAACACAAAACCTTATCCTGGGCAAACCCTCCACCTGAGGGTGAAAAACCCAGCCACACAAAATCAAACTTTATTATCAACCCAAATTTGATACAATGCTCTCACGCTAGCATAGATTGTCGTCACTTCAACAATTACAGAATAATAAGATAACTTCAGAAGAATGGTTACTACCCATTCAACTGACAAAAATGTCCATTTTACACTTATACCAAAATAATCAATAATCGAATATGCAGATTATGTGGGAGTCAGAAAAACAATGTGTTGAAGCCGCGAAGATCAAAATATTATACAACCAACATTCGCTGAGCTCCGAACACATAAATATGATGTCTTCCTTTTTAACAACGAAATTTAACCTGCGAATCATGATAATATGACTCACACACGGAAGCATAAAAAAGGCAAGACTTGTCGCATATTCCCACGGTGACTGTTATACTTCACGGAGGGAAACTCAAGCTCCATGCACGAAGAGGGCCTGTGGTTACATCACCGACACAATAGAAAGTGACAACGGTAAACCTCCACATAGAAAGAGTAACGGTGCCAACGCAACCAGGTAAAATCCACGAAACGGAAACCATCCGAAGAAAGAGGAACCGATGCCAAACGCATAAAACTGACAAGGAAAGAATGAAACTATAAACACAGCAACAGCTTGAACGAAGAGTCTTTGGGATGAAGTGGACCAACTCGATGAACACATATAGAAACAGAGAGGCTCAAAGAAGACAAGAGCAGGAAGAAGATCTCTATCGAAGCTAAAATCTTCAACACTAGTCCTTAGGAGTCTACTGTGGTTGTGCCTCCTCGCTCAACACGACTAGCTTTGGGTCAACCTCCATTCTGGTTTTAGCTCTACCTCTGCCAATAGTTGCTCTTGGCAATATCAATGACTCCTCATCATCCTCATCCTGCTCAATGCCATCTAGTGTGAATCCAAATCGACCCCTCTCCTCCATAGCCTGCCTCTTAAAATCATAGATGTCATCCTCGGTAAACAATGGAGGCTGCTCCTGCGATGTCCAATCACTGTAAGGATCTATATCATCCAAATCAGTTGGACCAGCAGGTGCTTCCTCTACCTTCCTTGCTCGCAACCGAAGATTATATTGCACAAGGACAAGTTCATTGAGGTGTTTTTGAGCTAATTTGCTCTTCTTCTTCGTGTGGATAGCCTAGAACAAGTTCTAATTGCGCTCACAACTGGATGACCTACAAGGTTGGCATATGATTCTAAGGGCAAATTTTTGGAGAACATAGCAAATTGTTTTTTTAAAACTATGAGTAAATAACTACATCAAAACATTTTACATCTTCCTTTTCCCAGCTCTAGTGAAAACAAGGGGAGAGATAGAACTAGAGGGTCTAGTCCTAGGAGTCCAATGTGGCTCCTCCACCTTGTCAAAATGAGGTTGAGGGTAGCACGCCTCATGGGGGTCTAAGGGTGAGAGAGAGAGAGGTAGAGAGATAGGTCTAGATCTTGGGGGAGAGAGGAGAGAGTGAGATAGAGAGTGGTAGAGAGAGGGGATAGAGGAAGAGTGATAGGGAGTTAAATAAGTCTAAGGTTTGGGGCAAATAACGTGAGTGAGATAGAGAGAGCGAGAGAATGCTGATAGGAGCCTACTGATTACTGAAATTTGACTGTTTGAAAATTCAAAAGATCTTCTAAAACCTAGAATTTGCATCATAACTCCTAAAGATCTGAAACCACTCTCAAACATCCTGCCAATATATACATGAAATATAACTTAAAGTCTAAGTCACATTTCAATATGTCTTTTCCTTTCTTATACTTTTATATTTACATGTTATATTTCATGTATATATTTTGATGAAGGGAATGAGACCGACTTGAAAAAAAATTGAGATGATGTTTTGACGTATTTGGACCTCTTTTTTAATGCAAACGAGTTTTTGCTAGACTCATCGAGTTTTTTGTGAAAAACTTGCCAAAAACTTGGCAAGTTTTTCCCAACAACTCTGCGAGTTTTTTGTGCGAGTCAATGGCATAAATACTCGCAGAGCAAAAAAACTCCCGAGTTTTAAAAAACTCGCCGAGTATTCTGTGAGTATTCCATCTATATATATACATAGATATGTTATGTATGTATGTATAACTGTCTTCTATATATATGTACATATTTGCATATAATTAATTTATAAATAATTTAATAAAGGAAGGAATAATGGTTACATATCAAAGGTACAATACCCACTCAAGCAAACCGCTAGAGAAGAAGGCATACACTGACCAACAATTGACAGATAAAGGTGAGACGAACACTTCTTGTACCAAGGTGGCGGCCAACTAGGAAACACAACTTATCTCCCTGTTTAGGGCTCAATGGGATTTGATCTTTGCCGAAGTCTGCAATCCTCTCCTTGATGATACTCTCCCTCCCTCCATAGAGTGTTGTGTATCCTACATCCACTTGGCTACATGAAAAACCAGTTAGTCAAATCTTAATCATAATAACTGAATACAAGAAATATCAATATCAAAATAACTTCCTCATTCAATCGTTAATCATTAGGAGTTTTCATCCACATGAGAAGACAAATTTAATATCACTGATTAACTAATTACATAAGCATAATAAGCATATTTCCAAACTCAGAAAAGAGGGATGTAATATTCCTAAAGCACCACATTCTAGAACAAAAGTAAGTGAAAAATCTGGAATAGTCTAAACAGAACAGTAACTCATTACTTCCTTGAGCTTGTCGAAAGCTCTTTGTGCTGAAATATTCCAAGAGAAGGCTCTCTTTTTCGTCAAATCTGTCAATGGGGCTGCAAGCTGTGAAAACACCTCGACAAACCTCCAATAATAGCTGCAAAGTCCCACAAGTCCTCTCAAATGTGACAAAGTCTTAGGCCTAGGACAATCCCTTATTGCCTTTAAGCTAACCCCTTGCAATAATCTTATGCCTCAAATACAATATTGGCATCAAACCAAACTTACATTTGAATGCTTTGGCATAGAATGAATGATGTTCTAGTATGCCAAGGACCTCATTTATGTGCTTCTAGTGATCCTCCCATGTCTTACTGTAAATCAAGATATCATCAAAGAAAACTAACACAAATTTTCTCAACTGTAAAATAAATATTTGATTCATGTATGATTGGAAGGTGTTAGGTGCATTAGTCAACCCAAATGGCATGACCAATATCTTGTAATGCTCGTAATGACATCTGAAATCTGTTTTGTGCACATCCTCATCTCTAACCCCTATTTAATGATAGCTTCACCAGTACCAGAAGCATCCTAGCCAGTTTGGACTGTAAATCTATTTGGATAAGTATACCACACTCCGAAGCTCATGTATTAACTGATCGATTCTAGATATGGGGTAGTGATTCTTGATTGTCTTTTTGTTGAGTGCTCTCCTGATGGCCTCTTGCAAGAAATTTGGATCACATGCCCTTACCAAAATCTTAGACCCTCGACAAAAAGCACTATGAGGCCCCTTTTTTTCACATCTAAAAACATAATTGATAGTCTCTGAAATTATGCCACATAGTGCTCAATTGTGCTCTCTTGTCTCAACTGTGCAAGCTCCCTGAAGCAAATCTCAAGATCCTTTTTGTCAAATCTTTCCATCAATCTCTGGCTTAACTCCTCTAGGGTAGTGGTTGAGTCATGTCCTTGGGTCACCATGCCATGGTACCACCACTCATGAGCCACACCCTCTTGGTGAGGTGTTGCAAACCTAATTGCTTCCTCCTCATACATGGGGTTTGAGGAGAAATTCTGAAATAGGTATCCAATTTCTGCAACCAATCTCTAGTTGTGACCCCATTGGATCTATCATAGTTGGGTATAGCGATCTTTCCCAACTGCCTTTGTATATCTCTCCTTGGCTGATCCTGATATCTTCTTCCCCCATGATGATCATTGCTTGTTTTCATTTCATAATACTCCATGAATGACATGTCATGGTGGATGGTTGGGTTTAGAGCACTATATTTTGCATGATACCTTGTCATATCATCCTTAAATTTGGGTGGGACTTGTTGCTCTTTTCTTCACTTTGCAAAAAATTGGCTCTGAAAGTTTTAGTTGGTGGATTGATTAAAACCCCATCATTGCCTTAGTGACTTCCTTTAGCACCATTGGATTAGAACTCTCAACACTGCATTACTGATTCATTCCTTTCAAAGTCTTCAGGCTCTACCATTAACTCCCTCATGGTGGATTAAAATTCTTTGGCTGGATCTCTGTTTTCATTCTTAATGACCTCACAAACATTGATTTCCTCATTCCTATCACCCATGGCTTCTTCTTTTCTCTTTCCCCTTCGCTGATACCTAATTTCTTGATCATTTTTTTGCATAATTCTGCATTACACACACTCAGAGGTTGGCAGAAAAGTGGCTCTGCTACCCGTGTAAGATACCTGCTTTAGTGATGAAAAATTTCTAATTTTTTGGTACACAAAAATTCAGACAAACCATTCATTGCAAAGCATATTTAAGATTTCAAAAACCCTTCTGTTCAAAACAGTTCATTACAAGTTTTAGGTCAATTTGACCTAGTGAATAAATACAACCACAAAACCTATCTTTGGATTCAACACAATGATATGATTGGGTAGGGAAAACTACCAAAAACTGACCTAAATTGCTTGTATGCTTCAGATTTGGTTTATACTCACTTGGAAGGGTATTTGTCCTCTGATGACATGTGCATAGTAGCTGATCTGGGCTCTTGATGTCCAAGGGGTAGGTTGCTGACTTTTTGAGTAATGGCTAGGGTTCCAATAATGACTTGTGCTGAATGGTAGGCTGGTTAAAGTGAATTGGATGTAGATCCAAGTGTTAGGGCAGCTTCTGTGGTCCCTAAGGTTTGAGCAGCAGGACTGGCACCCAACTGGTGTTGTTATTCGGATTCCTTGTAACCGTTCTGAATCTAATACCTTGTACTTCTTATTTCCGCATGGAAACCCTTGCGCTAGGCCTGGTAGCCCTAATTGTGGGTGCTGTTGAGCTCTCACACACAACAATGTGCAGATTGGGTAGTATAAAGGTCGTTGTTTGTTGTTGCAGTTTTCTGTACATTGTTTGATCTGCTGTCCACTAGTAAATTTGCCTAGATCTTTGTCCAAGTCCTTCAAGGGTACCTTGTTGGGTGCTTGGAGTAGGTTGCAACTTTCAACCACACTTGATTTCTTCCCAAACACTCCCAGAATGGTGATTCAATTCCTGGAACTGACTCACACTAGGTTACAATAAAAACCTCAGATGTACAAATGTAGATCGAATAGAAACTTGATAGGGCAAGGTCACAGTTTTTCAAAGTTGCATGGACACGGATACGGTATCGGGTACGGATACGGCTATTTTTTAAGACCCCCAATATGGATACGGCTGGATATGTCATTCATAAAAAACACATACACATATATTTAACACAATTTTCTAAGTTATTCAAGGAGATTTTCATTACTTCAAAAGCAATATAGACACATAATTGCTACATAAATAATGATAAGTTGATTTGATATTTTACAATATGTAAAAATAGTAGAGTTGCATTGGAAGATAACCCAAAAAATGGGTCACTGAAATAGATTCATTTGTCTTTCTCATTTGGTGAAGGTTTTGTTAATATCATTTTTTTTCAAAAAATGCATGAATGAAGTTTATTAAAATTAAATTTAGGAAGATTTATGTCAAATTAAAAAAAAATCAAATCACATTAGTATCTAGCATGGTTGGAAATCAAGGAGTTTTGGGCATGCGTGGGTACAATATTCGACGTGTATCTGGGCTGTATTGGACACATATCCATTTCAGAAATGGGAACAGATATGGGGATACGTGTTCCCAGGGAGGGACAAAGGAGTTTCTGGCAACTCTGCAGTTTTTGTCTCAATCTTGATGTCTGCTAGGGTTTGCATCTTGGCAGCACATCCTTTGAAAAATATTCCAAAACCATATCAAACTTCCAGATGACGGTGCACCCTTCATTGCAAAAACAGAAATATAGTTGTTTGAATAAGGTCATTAGAGCCCAAAATAGGCCGACCTGCAATTTGAGCTTATTTTTATCTAAATAATTTAAAATACAGGTTGGCCTAAAATTATGTGCTAGATTTAAATTTCAAATATTTTTTTTTTTTTAATTTATATTATATAATGGTGTTAATAAAGCACCTTTTATTAGTTGCTGGCTGACCAACTAAGGGACGTGACATATATCATCCCTTCTCTTTAGGAGCTTTTTTCTTCCAAAGCTAGAGGACCCCACCATATGGATGCATGAAGGAAAATGCTAAAAACAGGTTGAAATTAAGTTTTTTTGCCACAATATACATAAAAAATGCCTATTAGATTGGATTAGAAAATACATGATTGTGCTTCCAAATGTAAAATTAGTTTTAGTTTGTTGAAATTCCATTGCTTGGAATCTTGAAATTTTATTGTCTGGAAATGTTTGAGCTTGGTATGAAGAATGCTCTTGCAAATTAAATATGATTCATATTAATTGATGCCGGGTTTGGGAGCTAGGCCTTGAGCTTGCTACAATTTGTACAAATTGCAAGCATGTATGAAATCAATAAATCATTAGAATATTATCGAGGGAAAGACTTAAATTCCTGCTTCTCTATTTAACAAGGCAGTGCCGATGAGTAGCACAATAGTTAGATTATCGAATTTGAGGTATGAAACTTGAAAAGGGACTCTTAATTTTTTTTCCACTTAAGCCATTTACTATGCTTGGATATCCAGAATGGCCATGGAAGTGGCCCTACTATGCAATCTCCCCTTTATTATCTTCTTCCAAAGTTTGGGCTTGCACCCACTTGGAAAACTCATAAGGAATCCAGGGAAAACTCACAAGAGATTCCAGTTATAGGAAAGTTCTAGTAGGGAAACCAACCAAATAGCCTAGGCAAGCATGACTATGCCATTTTCCAAAGGGAGGTTAAATTGAGCTTGGAAGCATGGAAATTCCAACTTGTAATTTGATCTGTTAGTGTGAAAGTGGAGTTCTACAAGAGATTGAATTCTCCAAGAAATAGATTCTATACAGGCCAAAAGAAATTACAATTCAATAGCAGATGATTCACTTTATCTTATCCTTTTTTACATCAGGCATAACATGGCAGAGTTTGATACCCTCTTCTTTTAATATTTTTCCATAAGTTGACATTATGTATAGGAAATGCTTAGATTACCACATATTCCCTTCATGAGTTGTGAAATAGGTGTAGCTCCCTGATTAACAAGTCTTAAAACTGCAAATACAATTTATTTTTCGTTAACCTTGAAACACCATTGTAGTCTGTCTTCCTCATTGTTTAACAGAGTTATTTATATCCAAAGAAGACAAATAATTTGTTCTCAAATCTTTAGAGACATTGATAATCTAGTTCACTCTTCTTGATCCTTCTCCTAAGTATATGGGGCCTCCTTAGTGATTGAATAGTCTCTCACTTTGTTAACTAGATGGTCAAAATTGGCTATAGTCATAGTTAGAGCTGCCTTTGATGCATATTTTAACCACAACTTCCCAAACGTTGTTTTCTCTCCATTTTCCCTATGTTCATGAGCACTGCTTTGTAAAGTGAATGACCTACTGCAACAGATATATAAAGTGTTAAGTTTTGATCAGATTTGAATGAGCAGGTAATTTTAAATTTTGTTTGTGCTTTTGATCACAATCTGATATCAATGGATGATATATATAATCTATAGTCTGACTTATGTTTGATCTACTGATGTGTATGCGATCTGCCTCTGAACAAATTCGGCCTGCTACAATGAATTCAATCTAGTCACAAGTGAATTCAGTGTGCTACGTATGAATGCCGATCTGTCACTGCGGTCTATCTTGAATAAGCTGTGTTCGATGTTATATCGCAGTATATACTGTCCTCAGAATATATAGATATATACACAGCTTATATAAACCTATTGCAGTCTTTATCTGACCATGCCTGACACGATCACGCAGATCGCAGTATATAATCACACCGGTCTTCACGTAACATAAACACACAGAGGTCTTCACACAGTAATATGTATATCTTCCTGATATATGTTATACACACTGCAGAATATTGCACGCACTGCTTTCTATCATGCACTCGACTCATATGTATGCACTACTCTATAATATATTTCTGATAATAACATATATGCACTGCATCTTATAATACTTCCGCTATATCAATTGATCTCCTTGAATATGAGTTGATCTCCTTCGTGAGGATCTTTTGATTAGTATCTGACTGTGTGAATGTATATACAGTTCGCTATTTGTTCTGAAGTTTGTTGTTATTACTTCCAATATGATGTGCGTATTGGTTGAATGTCAAAGAACATGGACTTTGATTTTCTCCTTAATGAATATATTCGGTCTGCTAATTGTATCTTCGATCTGATGCAATAATGGAAACCGAACTGTGAATATATGTAAGTTCGACCTGCCTATAATCTGACCAACCCCCAAGGAGTGGTGGGATGATGTTTTCCTTATAATCGCTGATGGAGGACATTCTTCAAGGGCCGGCTTCCTTCAAGAAGCCACATCTCTATAAAACAACGCATCCTCTCCATGAAGGGTGGCGGACTTTAGTTAAGAGTCAGCCCTTTATATTAATGACAGGTAAATCGGTCAAACCATATTACTGATTCAATAATGCAATTGCTAAGTTAATCAAATCACATAATACAAGTCGGTATATGATTATTTGCTTATAAGGTGATGGCATAAGTAATTGTCCAAGACCGAAGGCCACTCAGACAACTAGGATAACTCTTGTTGGCTCAGAATTATTCTGACCGACACTACCATATCATCAACATAAAGTATGCTCTTGAGTTCCATACTGATGCTAATGAAAAAGGATTTACATTTTTCTTTGTTGGCTTTTTGTCCTTTTGTGTTTTCATATAACTGTAGAACTTTCTTGATCTACTTGACTCTTGAAACCTGGTAACAACTGTTAATTATAGTCTCAGTCGTAACACTCAGGAAAATAAATCTGTCTCCTTATTTTTATCAGCGCACAGAAACTAAGTCTGTCATTTGCGATTTAATTAGGATTAAATTTAGTTAGTATTAACTAACAAATTTGCTATGCTATGATTAGTTAATGCATCGTTGAGTTTATTTAAGGAAATAATCGCCGGTGTAGAAGGATTGTGGCTACACACAGGGGTCACGACCCTATGTGGAACTTAGTATTAACTAACAAATTTGCTATGCTATGATTAGTTAATGCATCGTTGAGTTTATTTAAGGAAATAATCGCCGGTGTAGAAGGATTGTGGCTACACACAGGGGTCACGACCCTATGTGGAACCACGTGGTTCCACATAGGATCGCGACCACCTGTGGAGGCACGATCCAATGGAAACAAAAGATATATATGCGCTACCCTCTTTGTTGATAATATATTGGATAGAAGAAAACAATACTGTGATCGGTAGTAAATATAATTGTTTGCTTTTCATCTGCAGAGGCAAATCGATAAGACTAATAGGTTTTACATTCCTTATATCCTACGCTAAAACTTCTAAACTAGTTGTCTTAGAATTCTGATTGCCCAGAAAGTAATAACAGTCTATTTACATTTACATTGTATCAGAGCCTAACTACATAAGATCCGAATAGACTGAAAGCGAAGTTTACAAAATTGAAGAGTTCTAAAATGGCGAACACAATCAGATTCGAGGACAGACTCGAAGGAGCAGCAAATTTTGTGGCTTGGAAAGTCAGAATTATGATAGTGTTAAAAGAGAACAAAGTAATCAAATTCATAAAAGAAGACAAGCCCGAACTTGAAGGTGAACCTGAGAAAACTGTATGGAATGAAGGAAATGATAAAGCTGTAAAAATCGTGATAGATGCAGTAAGGGATCACATAATACCACTTATATTAAAATATGACAACGCATATGAAATGTTCAAAACCCTTGAAAGGACGTATGAATAAACAATCCGAGCAAAACCCTAGCTCTAAAAAGACAGTTGAACCACATAAGTATAAATAAAGGTGAAACAATAAACTCATACTTCATGAGGATAGGTTCACTCAGAGATCAACTGCAAAAACTTGATTATCATGTTGAGAATCAAGAACTATCAATGATTACCCTAGACGGATTACCTGAATCCTGGGAATCATTCAAACAAGGCATAAATGCAAGGGATAAATTCACAGAATTTGATCGACTAAGGGATGATAGCCTCCTTGAAGAATCAAGGCAAATGAAAGGGGGAAATCACAAAACTAAAGATGAGGACCTCCACATTCTGAATACCGACTCCCGTAAGAAAGGCAAGAAGAGAAACTTCAAGAAGAGAAAATCCCATCATGGGAAAAGCTTTCATAAGAAAGACATGTCAAAAATCCAATGTCATAGATGTGATCGGTACAAACATATGTCATTTAATTGTCCTGACAAATTAAAACAGCATGCATCATTCACCAAAGTAGAGAGGAACACAGAACTTGAATCTGAGAAGTTTGTATTATATTCAGCACTATCAAGTCAAGCTTCAAACAAGTCCAGTGGATCGTCAAGACATGTCACCGGGTTCAGAGAATTATTAGACTCAATGGAAGAGGGATCAAATGAAGAGGTAACAATAGGGGATGACTCTACACATCCGGTAAAAGGCGTAGGGACATGTACAATCAGACTAAAGTTTGGAACCTCAATCCAACTCACCAGAGTACTATTTGTACCAGGCATCAAAAGGAACCTAGTCTCTATCTCTGCACTTGAGGATGATGGATATAGAGTCTCATTTATAGAAGGAAAGGTAATGGCATGGCCAAAAACATCCACCTTCAAAAGAGCACAAGTGATTGGTTACAGACAAGGGCATCTATATGAATTGTGTAATGAGCCAAATCAAACCTTACTTCATGAAGTCACAGATAAAACAAAAATTTGGCATAGAAGACTAGGGCACTTACACTTTCGTGCTCTACCCTCTATGGAGAAATTAGTCACAGGACTACCTAAACTAAAGCCAATTCATTTAGATGTTTTTAAAGGATGTGCACTAGGGAAAAACACTAAAAGTTCTTTTCCCTGCAGCTCTAGGGAAACTAAAGGTGTACTAGAACTAGTTCACTTTGACTTATGTGGGCCTATGTCTGAACCATCACTAGGAAACACATTATACTATGTAATCTTTGTAGACGATTTCTCTAGGAAAACTTGGATTTATTTTCTTAAAAGTAAAGAATCTGAAGATATTCTTAGGAAATTTAAAGAGTTCAAATCTATTACACAAAATCACTCTGGTAGGAAAATCAAAACTCTAAGGACTGACAATGGTAGGGAATACACATCAGAGGTATTTAAAGAGTTTTGTAAAGATGTTGGGATTAAGAGGGAGTTCACTGTACCCTACAATCCTCAACAAAACGGGGTTGCTGAAAGAAAGAATAGAACAATAATAGAAGCGGCAAGGGCTATGTTGTTGGATCAAAACCTAGAAACTGCACTTTGGGGAGAAGCCACTAATACCGCTGTATACATTCAAAGCAGATGTCCTCACTCTCATATTGGTGACAAAACTCCTGAAGAAGTCTTTACTGGAATTAAACCTGATATTAGCCATCTCAAAATATTTGGATGTCCTGTTTATATTCATGTACCTAAGGAGAAAAGAACTAAACTAGAACCTACTGGGCAGAAAGGGATTTTTGTAGGATATAGTGAAACATCTAAAGCCTACCGAATATTCATCCCTGGTCAAAGACAAATAGAATTAAGCGGAGATGTCATATTTGAAGAAGATGTAGCCATTAACAAAACAAGGAGTTCCATCACACCTGAAATCCCAACTAATTCCATGAATTTGGAAGAAGATTCTCTTTCTGAAACTCAGAGGGAGCAACCTGAGGAAAACACCTTGGAACATGAGAACACTACAACAGAGAATCCCAGGAAGAGACCACTATGGGCCACCAAAGCTGTACAGGAAGCAGAATCCTTTGCAGCACCTAGAGGAACATTTAGAGAAAGCAAAAGACCTTCAAAATTCTCTAGCTATGTTACTCTTATGACAGACCTCATAAATGCTGAACCTTCAAGTGTCGGAGAGGCTCTTAAACAACAAGTATGGAAGGATGCCATGATAGAGGAATATCAATCTATCTTAAAGAATGATGTGTGGAAAATTGTGCCTAGACCTAAAGGAAGATTTGTTGCTCGAGGCTTCTCACAGAAGGAAGGAATTGACTATGAAGAAACATTTGCACCAATTGCACGATACACTTCTGTCAGAACAATCCTGGCTATAGCAACATCTAAAGGATGGAAAGTTCATCAAATGGATGTAAAAATTGCATTTTTGAATGGAACAATTGAAGAAGAAGTATATCTAGAGCAACCTGAGGGATTTGAGGTAAATAATGCAAAAACACATGTATGCAAGTTAGAGAAAGCACTGTATGGATTAAAGCAAGCTCCTAGAGCATGGTATGAAAGAATTGACAGTTACTTATTAGGGATAGGTTTCTCTAAGAACATTGCTGATCCAAATCTGTATTTCAAAACAATCAAAGGTGAAATGTTGATACTAATACTATATGTAGATGACTTATAATTACAGGCGAAGATCATCTCATTGCAAAATGCAAATAGGAACTAGCTTCAGAGTTTGAGATGAAGGATTTAGGTCTACTCCATTATTACCTTGGATTAGAAGTATGGCAGAAACCAGATGGTATTTATTTAAATCAAGGTAAATACACCATTGACATTCTGAAGAGATTTGGAATGATGAATTGCAAGCCAATGTCATCTCCTATGGAAACAAACCTTCATAAACTAAAAGAAGCTATAGCAGATTCCAAATTTGCAGATCCAACATTATACAAACAGATTATTGGATCATTAATGTACTTAGTTAACACCAGACTTGATATATGTTATGCAATAAATGCACTCAGTCAACACATGGTTGAACCCAAAGAAATACATTTGGTTGCAGTAAAGCATATATTGAGATATCTACAAGGTACCTTGGACCATGGACTTCATTATGAACACACTGCATTGAACCCACATGGATACTCTGATTCAGACTGGGCTAGAAGCGTTATAGACAGGAAGAGCACTTCAGGATGTTGTTTCAGCTTAGGATCAGCTATGGTATCTTGGATCTGCAGAAAACAATCATCCGTAGCTCAGAGCTCCACAGAAGCTGAATATATAGCTGCATCCATGGCAGCTAAGGAAGCCGTATGGTTGAGGAAACTGATAGTAGGACTGTTTGGTGAAAGTCTGAAGCCTACAATCATTCATTGTGACAATCAGAGCTACATTAAACTTTCAGTGAATCCAATTTTCCATGATAGATCCAAGCACATTGAGATCCCATATCACTATGTGAGAGACATGACAGAGAGAAAGGTAATAAGATTGGAATATGTCAATACAGGAGATCAGACAGCTGACATTCTCACCAAACCCCTAGCAAGAGTGAAAATTGATCACTTCAGGAGGTATCTTGGTATGGTTAAAATGTAATTGATGCATATAAAGATGTTTAAAATTTATGTAAACTTCTTGATTATATAATTAAGTATATGAAGTATGTAACCTTTCCCTGTGTACATTTCTAAAGGATGACGATTCTTTAGTTAATGAACACTTGTATTTTAACATTGTAAGGTGACGATCTTATAAATGTTTGAAAGATCATATAAACTGAAAATCTGAATATCAGTAATATGATACGTTATAGTAGACATTATGTAAGCAGATTAATGTCAGTGCACATACTATAACAAGGATATCAAAGTGAGTATTTCTTAGTATCACAGGTTGATACTTAAACTTGGATATCAAAGTGAGTATATCCTTAGTATCACAGGCTGATACTTAAACTTGGATATCAAAGTGAGTATATCCCAAGTATCACACGATGATACTTCACACCTAGGTGATGTAATTCTCATGAGATTAGTGGTGAGCTCAATTAAGTTTTAGGTCTATACTCCTAAGACTAAGAGGGAGTGTTAATTATAGTCTCAGTCGTAACACTCAGGAAAATAAATCTGTCTCCTTATTTTTATCAGTGCACAGAAACTAAGTCTGTCATTTGCAATTTAATTAGGATTAAATTTAGTTAGTATTAACTAACAAATTTGCTATGCTATGATTAGTTAATGCATCGTTGAGTTTATTTAAGGAAATAATCGCCGGTGTAGAAGGATCGTGGCTCCACATAGGGGTCACGACCCTATGTGGAACCACGTGGTTCCACATAGGATCGTGACCCCCTGTGGAGGCACAATCCAATGGAAACAAAAGATATATATGTGCTACCCTCTCTGTTGATAATATATTGGATAGAAGAAAACAATACTGTGATCGGTAGCAAATATAATCGTTTGCTTTTCATCTGTAGAGGCAAATCGATAAGACTAATAAAATCGGTTTTACATTCCTTATATCCTACTCTAAAACTTCTAAACTAGTTGTCTCAGAATTCTGATTGCTCAGAAAGTAATAACAGTCTATTTACATTTACAACAATTATCAAAACAAATTTGTCCACAAATTGTTTTTATGTTAAGGGGTCATGATTTTATGATATCTTTACAACTTTTAGGCATTTTTTTCATTCTATTAGTCTTGAGCAATCTCCTAGTATCTGTCATAAAAAAGCCTATATAGGTAAGTGTACAATTCCTCTTGTATCAGACCTCATGTGGAATTAAAGAACCCCATGGGAGAACCACTTAGCATAGTTGCAAAGCTTTGCAAGTAGTTGCATGACAGAAGGGATGGTGACTTACTTGTGACTTTTTTAATCACATGACAGAAGGGGTGGTGACTTATTTAATCGCAGTGATTTTTTATCAAAAAATTGTGTGTTTTTCACCCTAAAATCCATAAAAAATTGGCCTGTTGAAAGCTAAACTGATTTATGGTGAAATGCGATCTATTCAAAATGGTTTTTGACTGTTTTGTTGATGACGTGAATAAAAACCGAAAAAAATACTGGTGATGGAGGGCACAGCAACGGCAGTGCATGACTGGTATTCATCATTTTGATTCTCAATTTTTTTTCATTGTATCAGGCAGCAAGCTATCAGTGTTTTGGAAATGTTTTCATTGCTTTGAAATTTTGAACATTTTGAACTTTGCAACTGTCACAAGTGGAAGCCCTAACTTGTAACATTTGCCTCAACTGACAATAACATTTTTTATAAATTTATTGTAAATTTGAATGCATATTTTTTACAAGAATTAAACAATTCATTAGTTCTACAAGAATTAGAAATCTAATTACATTTTTTTTGCTCGGTAATTGTTGTTTATTTTATTCAAAATTGGGTTTTTGCCTGGCCCGAACTAGTTGGGGTTATAACAAGGGAACCTCCTCCCGAAATCATCAAAGCACCACAGTGCAAGACCCATTAACAGGTCTATCATTACATAAAACTTTTACTCTGCCCTTATCATGAGATGGGAGAATCATATTGGAAGGGAACATACCACTTTTATCTCTTTTCCTCTTCACCTCTGTCCAACCCTCCTCCTGTCCTCTATCACCCTGTGTCTCTTTCTTGGATCCATCCGAACTAACCTCCTGCCATCTCACAAGATCTTGGTTTTCATTCTCCATCTTCCCGTCATCACAATCTGTCTTTGGGCAAGATTTTGTCCTTGCTCTAGGAGTACTGGCCTCTTCTGCTACGACACTCCTACATCCATCATCAACACTGGATTTTGCCAAAGCCCCTGAAACAGATATTGGCACAAGAGAAGTGGAATGAGCACACAGAGAAGTGGCACATTCAGCTTCTGGCCCCTTGGGCGTTTGAGGGGAGACATTTTGACTGTCACTTTCTACCACATAATGGGTATCAGCGTCATCTTTCCACTACATGCCCTGTTTGTTTAATTTTTTCTGATCACAGCTTGCTGCAAGATGACCCATCTGAAAGCAGCGACGACATCTAAAAGGAATGCCCTCGTAATTGATTACTTGCAGCCAGTTTCCTTTGCCAAACTTCAGATTTAAGTCTGCAGGGAGTCCCTTTTTTAGATCCATCTCAACCAGGATACGAGCAAAGGTTGTGTGATGAATCCCTAGGGAATCCACATCCACACCCAAGAATTTGCCCAACAAATCGCCGATGTCCTCAAAGCAATATTCAAACCAATACTGCAAAGGCAAATATGGAAGTCTTACCCACATTGGAACACAATTGAAGGATTCCGTTGTAGGGTTGAAGGATGGATGCCACGGTTTCAGAAGCAACATGTATTTATCCTCCCAACTCCACTGGTTCTCGCAGAGGACCTTCTTCTGATTTGCTTCATTGTCAAAAAACCACCACGAAATAGCCTCGAGCCCCTGGAAAAATCTGGATATCCCCCTTAAGACTGGGTTTCCAAAATGTAGTGATCCATTTATGGAGGTCGGGCAAACTTGGCCAGAAGCCCTTAAATCTCCCGATAAGACCCATTTTAGAGAAGTATTTCTCATTATCCTTAACCTCATTCTCGAGCTCCTCCGCAAAATGGACCGTTGGTCTTTCTGCTACCGGAAAACTTTGAGTATAAACCCTAGGTTTTCCAAAAATACTACCATCCTCCACACCCCTTCCTCTGGAAATTTCGCCAGACGGATGCGTCCTTTCCCTTAACCCCACGTCCAGTTTGGCGGCTCGAAAGGGGCATTTTCTGGTTGAAAGATCTGTCACCTCACGCCCAGCCGAGGCAAATACCCATTACCTTCGCCGCCACCGCTGTGCACATGTCCTCTGCCTCCATCATGGTAGAGGGCATTGCCATTCGAATGGAAGCCTGATACAGTCCTTGAAACCCTAGCGTAGGAGGGTCCCTGCAGCGCCATTCTAATTATAGTAGAAATCTAATTACTTATTCTCTATAAGATGTATTAGAAATCTGAAACAGGTTGAAACAAAAATGCTGAATTGGCAATAGAGAGAGGGGCCTTCTGTTGTCTATAATTGAAATCACAAGACAAGAACATCTAGAACTAACATACTGTGCAAGTCAATGTTTTGTGAGGGATAAAAAGTGCAGCTAGCATATGTTTTTGAATCTGCATGTGTTTTTTTAAGAATATTTTTTAAAAATAATGTATTTTGATATGTTCGGTAAATTTACCGAGTTATTGCTGAGTTCTTCCCCGAGTTTTTGCCCAGTCCCAAGTTTTTAAGCTTTTGGGGCCTGACAAGTTATTGCCGAGTCTGAGTTTTTCATCTGTGCCACTTATTACCACTAAGATTTTTAGGTTAAAAATAATTCTCTTATTATATACACCTGTATGAGAATTCTTATTATCACAAGAATTTCCTAGAAAAGTTTGAAACCCCACATGCTTTGTCATATAATTCATTGATTTCCAACTTGAAATTAATTGGAGTGAAGGAGGTCACATATAATAGTAACCCATATAGGATTTGCTTGCCTTTCTTAAAATGAAGGCTGGGAGAATAAGTGTCTTTGTCTTGTCTTTGGAAGTGATGCATCTACTTGTGGTTATCGTGGTTTTTGACTGATTTTGACTTGGTCTGTGATTTATTTGGGATAGGGTTTTACTGGATAATGCTGTAGTCTTGATTGTCAGTGGGGGGATCTTGGTTTTGCACCTAACATGCCTAGTCAATTTGGTAGGTTCAATGGAGATCATGTGTAGTGCATTTAGAAGAATGCCACTCTACAGAGGGAAATGCTATTGTATTGGAAGGAGAGGCCCAATAGGTTTAAATAGAGGTGGAAAACCTAGATCATGTATAGAGGGGATGGCTTAGGTTACATTGATGCATTCCAAATCATCTATTTTTTGTTAGATCTTTTATCTAGGCAATGCATAATCATATCCTCCTACACAACTCTTGCCACTTTGATTAGTGATATTTATATACATAAATTAATAAATAGTTTTTGTTTTTAAATTTACTTTTGGTATGGAGGAATCTACACCTTTTGGGAACCCCTTTGCGAGGTCCTAAATATGTGGCCTCTATAATCTTTGGCCATATGAGCCACCCTTACACATGCAATGGTCGAAGTTGGGAAATCAAATCTGCAATTAATATATATTTTTATTAATATTGTTTATTTTTTTAATATATTTATTAATAATTGTATAAAAATAAATATTACATATATTTATTATTAATATATATAAGATATCTTATATATTATAATTTATTATTAGTTATATTAAAACTAAGATATTGGTTTCTTCTGTTTTAGCTTGGGTCCTGGTACGGGTACTGTTCGAGTGTGGTTACGGTTTGGGTATGGCTTGGATTCTTCCTGGGTGCCTGGGTTCCCTGCACCCAAGAAGTACCAAGGGCCAAGCATTGTTTCATAAATTAAAACGTCGGTTTTACTTTCACAACTTTGTGACATCATTTTTTATCAGAATATGCCAGCAAGCAAGCAATTAAATATCATTTCAGTTGCATTTGTGAGCTATACATATGAACATGGGGTTAGTAAACTTTATATCAGCATTACTGAGATTGATTTCAGTTGATTTACAGTATGCATATGTAGCAGCTGTTTTCTTATGTTTTGTGAATTACATTCCTTGTGTTGTTAATGATTTGGCATTTTCAAACGTTTGAAAAATGAATTTGAATCAGCTTCTGCACTTGACACAGCTAGTGGTAGTGGCGATCCAATTGACTGTGGTTCAAATGAAATTGAACCAAATGTTGATATTGACCTTGATGCTTCTGATGAACAACATGAATATAAAAATCAATTATAATTTGAATTTTCATTGTATAATGACATTTTGAAACTCGAGTATTTTCATTATTGCAAATTATGAAAGAGGTATCAAAATATTCTATTTTTTGATATTTATAGACAATTATGGATTTATGAGTATCACTCTTCTTTTAGTTATACACTGATGTAGTTTATATTTAATAATTTTGACTAAGATTAAGATTTGATTTTATAATTTTAATATATTTATTATACACTGATATAGTTATCCACTGATTTTATCTCAATCAAATCCCGATTTTTGAAAAATCTTGATCTTTTGGTTTGTGACTTTTTTTCCCAAAAGATTTTTTCTGCAATGATTGAACAATTCCTGCTAATAAAGTAGCATTTTTATTTGTTCTCTATATCTCTATGCTAATAAAATGCCTTTAAATTAAAAAACTGCCCCCCCCTCTCTCTCTCTCTCTCTCGTTTTTGTATGTTATTTGAAAATCTGATTTTTCCTCAATTAAATCCTGATTTTTTCCTCAATTAAATCCTGATTTTTGAAAAATCTTGATTTTTTGGTTTGCGATTTTTTTTCCCAAAAGATTTTTGCTGCATTGATTGAAACAATTCTGGCTACTAACCTCTCTGGATCACAGTCAGGGTTGGTAGGGCAGGTGGATGTTACTGTACTGGCTTCTTCTCTGTATTGGGTGTTAGTAAAAGTTCTAGGGGGTGTACCTTGGCTTTCTATGCTTGTCCTGAAGTGCCCCATTAACGCTTGACAGTCAGTGATAAAAATTATCAGTTCTTGCTTTCGTGATTTTGGAGTGGTCAATTAGGATGCCTTTGGTTATTCTGAAGCAATCCTTGCTGTAGAACTATGACAATACCGTTTTTCATTCCAGGTCACATCTCTTTATCTTTCTCAGCTTTGTGCTTTGTTGATAGATCCATACTTCTCATCAGTGTTGGAACGTAGATCTTAGGGCTCAGGCAGTTTAACCACTTTCAGGTTGTTCTCTCTTGCTTTGTTTTCTTCACTTTAACTTTCCTGTTATTGTTTTGATTTATTTTCATCGCCTAGGGTCCTCTTGCCTCCATTTCTTTTCTATTGTAAATTATTTTGAGGTTCATTGACTTACTTTGGTCACGTTAATATAATTTCTTTCAATCTCTTCCTTACTGCTGCAGCTCTTTTCAGTTTTCACAACTCAGAAGTTCCAGTAAAGTACATTTTGTTGGAAGTTGTTTTCTTCAATAATTGACCCATTCAAACCATTCTGTCTTTTGTAAGGACTTTCAACACACAAACCAATAGACCAAAGCAAATCCTCATTATTCAAAACTTCTCAGATGATTATTAGCCACATTTGGACAGGACTAGTTTACTGCCTTGTATGCTAGATGGTGGTTGTTTCTCCAAGCAGTAAGAAGACCATTAGATAGTTTTCCTGCCCATTGTATTTGTGCTTTTATTGAAAAACAATGGGTAGGATAGTATTAATTACAAAGCATCTTATTGTACCTCAGGACACCGAAGGAGAATTGTTTATTTCATTTGATAAAAGAGTAATATTTCATTCTTAATCTCATGCTAAATGTGTCTTTGTAACCACTAGTGCATACCAAAATGAGGAGTGAATGCTATGTCTAACCTTGTAATATAGAAATATTTACGGGGATGCATCCTAGTCCTCCTTGCTCTTGTTCTTCTTCCCTCATTTCTGTCACCTTTTCCCCATACCTTTGCTGTTTTCCTTCGTTCCATGGTGTTTCAGGATGGGGACAAGGGGGTGACAGGGGATGCATTTCCAGGACGTCCTCTAGAGGACATATGTGTGTGTGTATATATATATAGTGTGTGTGTGTGTGTGTGTGTGTGTGTGTGTGTGTGTGTGTGTGTGTGTGTGTTTGTGAATATAGATATATATATGTGTGCGTGTGTGTACACATACACATACACATACATATATATATGATTAATATATCAGAGAGAGAGAGAGAGAGAGAGAGAGAGAGAGAGAGAGAGAGGAGAGTGGTCAATAACTGATAATGGCAACATATCTTGAGAGTAGTATAACAGCATAATAAATTTCAATAAAGCATTATAACCTGTGTTACCTCAAGATTCTGTGACGAGGTAACAGAGGGATGGGGAAATGGGTTTTTGGATGTTTTTCTTTTTTGCCATTTTAGGGGACCGGGGGATGGTAGAGGAGATGACTATATAAAAAAAAAGGGAAACTTTAAAATATATAGGGAAATTTCAAATTTCAACGATGTAACATTGATAAATCTAAATTGAAATTCTAAAATTTAAATCATTCATCAATCATCATATACATTATACATAGCAATTGAGTTGAAAGTTGAAATTCACAAATTCATAAGTTCACACTCATTCATAAATATAATTTATTGAATCTGGAATCATTGTCAATATCATGCATATAATTCTATCAATATCAAAATGCCCAAAGGCTGCAAGTTTCAATGTATCATATATGTCAAAAGCCTCAAACGAGTCAAAGACTCAAAACTAAAAGTAAAACAAAGAAAGTATGCTGCTGCCCCTAATCTTCATCAAATTCAGTCACCGCCACTGTTAGCCTCAGCCTCAAAGGTTGCATCATCCAACAGAATCCCAGTCAATCCCTCCTGTGCTTCCTCCTCATCAACTTGGGTGGCATCTTTGGGATTAATATCCCACTGTAACGTTGGACTTTGTCAATACTTTAGAGTCTTACAATCCTCAAGTCGTAGAGCACCATGCATAGCCACTAACTTCTCTGCTCGTCTAGAGGTAAGCCTATTGTAGGTGTGGGGGCCACTTAGCAAAGGAGATAGGATTTTTTTTTCTTAATTTTTAGTTGTTATTTTTATGAAAAAAGGGACACTTTCGAGGGGGATGACCGACCATCCTCACTAGACATGCCCCACAATGCAAAAAGTGGGTAGGGCAAGGGGACGTTTTCCACCGTCCCCTCGTTCCCCAAAGGTTTCCATTTACATTTCCAAAACGGGTGCAAAAGAGGTGGAAACGCGTCCTCGAGTAACACTGAATTTATAACAGCAGTCTAAAACATCAAAAAACCATGGTCTATCAATATCCAAAAGTCTCAAACATGTATCCAACAGTCTCAATCATCAAAATACAACAGTCTATGAAACTAAGCCTCATTCGGGCTATTAATATCCAAAGGCTTAGAACAATCTAAGTCAACATCACCCTTTAGAAGAAGAGGATCATCCAATGGTAGCTCAACTAGTCGTGGTTGCTGGGTTAGTGTTTTGGTTTTAACTCTTTATATCATTTTAGGGTGTTGAAACAATGTAGCTTCGGTAAGATAAATGATTGAATGAGAGATAAATGAAGTCTCTCATTCAATCATCTATCCTATCGATAAATCTACATGCTAATGGTAGACATCATAATCATCTTTATAAGCATTTCTATCATCGATCGAATCTCGATCGTATTTGCTATGTAGTGATTTCATTTATATGCTGTGATTGTAATTGGTTATGCATATCTATTCTAGTTGTCATATAGTGTTGTCATATGATAACTACAATAGTTATTGTATTAACATACTTTTGCTCTTATACCGATCCATAATCGGGTTGCATTTACCATCGATTACCATGAAATAGCATTAAGAATAAACCGATTAGTGATCGGTTAATGATAACTAAAATTGCATTAGAAACTAATCGATTCATTATCGGTTACAATGATAATCAAACCGCATTAAATCACAAACTGATTGGCATCGATTATCATTTGTTATGTATTGGAATTTATAATAACCGATAGTTATTGGTTTGTATTATGAAGATGCACCACCCTTGATCAAGACATGTCTTGATCGGACATGTCATGAGACATGTCCGGTCAAGGCATGCCTTGATCTTACAAGGCAATGCCTATATATATGTGCCATGAAGAATGCTGGAGAAATATCGAAATCAATAAATATTATCTACAGCCACTTGCAAACAAAGAAGTTTCAGTTCATAATCAGAGATAACTAGAGAGCATACATTAATAGCATTGAATATTGTCTAAGGAATTAAAAGAAAGACAAAATCCTTAACATTCCACTTTTGAACATAAATTTGAATACTTTTACATGGTATCAGAGCAGGGTTGATCAAACCTAAGGCATTCAAATTTGAGAAGTTCAAATCGAGGATATAGTCATCACATTTCCATGGCTAACGCTATCAAATTTGAGGATAGACTTGAAGGAGGCGACAATTTCTCAGCATGGAAATTTAGAATTAAGATGATTCTAAAAGAGAATAAAGTTGAATCATTTGTAAGAATTGAATCTAAAGAACCTGAGAATGAACCTGACAAATTGGCATGGATCGAGGGAAATGAAAAAGCCATGAAAATCATAGTCGATGGAGTGAGAAACCACATTATGCCAATAATAACGAAGCATGAGACTGTCTACCATATGTTCAAAGCACTCGAAAGTGCATTCGAGATAAACAACGCAAGTAGAACCTTGACTTTAAAAAGGGAAATAAATCATATAACTATGAACAAAGGAGAGTCAATCAATGCGTACTTTATGCGGATATCAGCCCTAAGGGATGAACTGGCAACACTTGGATATGAGATCTAGAGCAAAGAGCTAACGCTCATTGCTCTAGATGGGTTGCCTAGTACATGGGAAACATTCGTCCAAGGCATTAGTGCAAGGGCTAAATATCCGAAATTTGATAGGCTAAGAGTAGATTGTCTTCAAGAGGAGTCAAGGTTAAATAAGAAGGGGATCAAGCAAAAGAACATAGATGAAGATCTCCATGCTCTAAATACCAACTCCAACAAGAAAAGCAAGAAGAAACATTTCAAGAAGAGAAAGAACCGACATGAGAAAAGGTCATCTAAGAAAAAGACAACTCTCACATTCAGTGCTTTAGGTGTGATCAATATGGACACTATGCAGCAAGATGTTCGGATAGAATCAAACAACAAGCTACATTTGCAAAAGTGAAAAGGGAAGAATATGACTCTGAGAAGCATGTATTCTACTCTGCCCTCTCTAGCCAAGTATCCAATAAATCTAACACCTGGATCATTGACAGTGGGTCTTCAAGACACATCACTGGGTATAGAGAATTATTGGATTCCATGTTAGAAGAAACTGATGAAGAAGTAACCATTGGTGATGACTCTGCACATCCAGTGAAAGGCGTCGGTACCTGCACTATTAAGCTAAAGATAGGCATGTCTCTCCAACTCACTGGAGTCCTATTCGTTCCTAGCATCAAGAGGAACTTAATCTCCATATCTGCACTTGAAGATGATGGGTACAGAATAACCTTCATGAATGGTAAAGTTCTAGTATGGCCACAAAACTCTTCCATCAAGAAGGCTATAACTCTAGGACATAGAAAAGGCTATTTGTACGAGGTATGTATTGAATCTAACCTAGCCCTACTTCATGAGATTGCAGATTCTAATGAAATTTGGCATAGAAGATTAGGTCATTTAAACTTTCGTGCTTTATGTTCAATGGAAAAATTAGTAATTGGTTTGCCTAAGTTAAAACAATACCATTCCGGTACATGTAAGGGGTGTGCCCTAGGCAAAAATACCAAGAGTTCCTTTTAGAATAGTTTTAGGAAAACGAGCAATGTTTTGGAACTAGTTCATTCTAACCTATGTGGGCCAATGTCTGTACCATCATTAGGAGGGTTCCTTTATTATGTAATATTCATTGATGACTTCTCCAGGAAGACTTGGATCTACTTCCTTAAACGTAAAGAATCTGAAGAGATTCTCAAGAGATTTAAGGAATTCAAATCCCTCTCTGAAAACTCTTCCGAAAAGAAAAGAAAAGTCCTAAGTACTGATAATGGGAGGGAATATACCTCAGACATCTTTAGGGAATTTTGTAAAGAAGCTGGGATTAAGAGGGAGTTCACTATTCCTTACAACCCCCAACAAAATGGGGTTGCTGAAAGGAAAAATAGAACCATTGTAGAAGCAGCCAAAGCCATGCTCCTTGATCAAAACTTAGAAACTCACCTTTGGGCAGAAGCCTCCAACACTGCTGTTTACATACAAAATAGATGTCCTCATTCCCACATTGAAGACAAGACCCCTGAAGAAGTCTTCATCGGGATAAAGCTAGATATCACCCACTTTAGAATATTTGGCTGCCTTGTTTACTTTTACATACCTAAAGAGAAAAGGACAAAACTAGAACCCTCTGGAAGAAAAGGAATCTTTGTTGGATATAGTGAAACCTCTAAAGCTTACAAAATTTTTGTACCTAGACATAGCAATATTGAACTTAGTAGAGATGTTATATTTGAAGAAGATATAGCCTTCAAAAGGGCTAAATACTCTATTGAGTCGGAAATCTATGCTCCATCTTCAGACCTAGAAGAGGATCCCACTCCTGAGATTCAGAGGGAGCGTTCAGAAGAAAATGAAGTATAGATTCCTCCCCAAGAAATCCCTAAGAAAAAACCTCTATGGGCTCACAAAACAATGGAGGATGCAAGGGACTTTGCAGCTCCTTCAGGGACTTTTGGAGAAAGAGGCCCTGAAGATTTTCTAGCTATGTTGCCCTTATGAATGGTCTGTCCAAATCAGAACCCTCTAGTGTACCGGAAGCTCTTAAACATCAAGTTTGGAAAGATGCAATGTCCGAAGAATATACATCCATACTTAACAATGATGTGTGGGAAATTCATCCTATGCCAAAAGGGAAATCCATTGTTTCATCCAAGTGGCTGTTCAAAATCAAACATGCCGCAGATGGTAGTATAGAGAAACACAAAGCCAGATTTGTTGCCCGGGGATTCTCACAGAAAGAAGGCATAGACTATGATGAGACATTTGCTCCAGTTGCTAGGTACACCTCTGTCAAAGCAGTACTGGCCATTGCAGCAGCCAAAGGTTGGAAAGTCCATCGGATGGATGTGAAAACTGCTTTCTTGAATGGTAAAATTGAGGAGGAAGCCTACTTAGAACAACCAGAAGGGTTTGAGATCCACAATGCAGAGACACTTGTGTACAGATTAAAGAAAGCCCTATATGGTTTAAAACAGGCTCCCAGGGCCTGGTATGAAAGAATTGACAACTATCTTCTGGGATTGGGGTTCTCAAAGAATGATGCAGATCCAAATCTATACTTCAAGAAAGTCAAAGGTGATATGCTGATATTGATCTTATATGTTAATGATCTTTTGATTACAGGAGAAGATCACCTTATCGAACAATGTAAGAAAGACCTTGAAAAGGAGTTTGATATGAAGGATTCAGGCCTTCTACATTACTTTCTTGGATTGGAAGTTTGGCAAAACTCTGGCAGTATTGTGCTTAATCAAGGAAAATACACCTTAGACATATTGAAGAGATTTGGTATGATGAACTGCAAACCCATGTCTTCTCCTATGGAAACTAATCTTCACAAATTGAAGGAGGCAACAACAGATTCCCCATTGGTAGATCCCACTCTCCACAGACAGATGATTGGATCGTTAATGTACTTGGTCAATACTAGACCTGATATCTGTTATCCAGTAAATGCCTTGAGCCAGTTCATGTGTGAACCTAAGGAGATACATCTTATGGCTGTGAAACATATTATGAGATACCTTCAAGGTGTTGTTTGTAATTAGGGCTGGCGGATTCCAACATTGGAATCCACCTCCATCATATAGGGCCAGGCCCAATACTCCTCGGCTCCCACCTAAAAAGGCTCCCACGCTACACTTAAACATATCGCGCCTCCTTGATAGGGCCGACCCTATTCAATTCAATTAAAAGGAAGTAATATAATTAATATAATTAATAATGTTAATACATGAAGGACGACATGTTAAAAGGAAATAAGTCTCCTATAAATGTGACTCTTGCTTCTCATTATCATCATTCGAACTCAGGCAGATGAAAATTTTATTTAGTGAAAAGCGAACTTTATATTAAAGGCATCTGGCAAACGGCGAACTCCATTAGTTAGCAGCAGATCCTCGACAGTAGACAACGAACTCCATTAGTTAGCAGTAGATCCTCAATAGGAGACAGCGAACTCCATCAGACATCTGCAGATCCCTAGTTAAAGGCAGTGAACCTCAGATCATCAATAGGAGACAACGAACTCCATTAGACACCTGCAGATCCCAAATTAAGGGCAGCAAACTTCATAAGAAGCTGGAGACCATACAACGAACTTCATAAGAGGCTGGAGATCATATGTAATGTTCAGTTGAATTCAAAATCATAATAAGATCTGAGGATCCTTTGGCTGGGTTTTTCCTCCTAGGAGGTTTTCCCAGGGTAACTGTGTTTTGTCTTTTGCATTTCATTTCCTTTATTATGCTTAAGTCTGGAAAACAATAAGTTAATTAACCTTATTCTAATTTTCTGAGTTTTATTCAATCTGAAAGTACTAAAAATAACATGGTATCAGAGCTAATTGGTTAGATCAATCTTCAGATTTAAAATTCAGTACACCTTTATTTCCAGATTGCTGTAGCTTTTGCAGATCAGGTCAATGGGGCTGAAAGTTGAAGATAGGCTTGATGGGAATCTAAATTTTACTGCATGGAAAGTTCGAATCAAGTTGGCTCTTGAGGAAGAAGATCTTCTCCAATTCATTGAAGCGAAAGAGCTAACTGAGCCTTCGGATGCAGCTGAGTTGAAACAATTCAAAAGGGATGCTATCAAGGCCAGGAAGATTCTCATTGATTCAGTCAAAGACCACCTCGTCACCTCTATTGCCTCATTCACCACTGCAAGGGAAATGTTCAGCCATCTACAAGGTACATATGAAGTTAACAATCTTAGTAGGGCAATTACGTTAAGACAACAACTACTTAATATCAAAATGGCTAAAGAAGATTCTGTTATTTCCTATTTCATAAAAATTTCAGAACTAAAGAATCAGCTAGGTTTAATTGGCCATAACATGGAAGATAAAGACCTTGTCATGATTGCCCTTAATGGTCTACCTCTCTTGGGAGTCATTTATCCAAACCGTAAGTGATCGGTCGGAGTTACCTACTCTTGATCGCCTTAAGAATGATTGCATCCAAGAAGAGTCTCGCCTCTTCACAAGGAGTCAATCCAAGAGCCCCCATGTAGATGAACATCACATGCTTGCAGCTCAATGCAAGAAAAGGGGAAATTGGAAGCAACCTTATCCTAGAAGAAATAGGGATTCCAGATCCTTTAGTTCCCAACACCCTTGGAAGAAACCAAGAGATACCTCGCGTGTGTGATGTTTTAGATGTGACAAATTCGGTCATCATGCTAAGGAATGTCAATTTAACCCTAACCAAAGTGAAGCAAACCTAAATGAAGTCTCAGAACAAAATGATGACTTCTTATTCATCTCCGCTCTATCTAGCAGTGTTCCCTCAGATAGCAATACATGGTTGATTGACAGTAGTGCCTCCAAACACATCACAGGTTATTGCGATCATCTTTTAGGTCTAGTAGAAAAGGATACCAGCCTTCACGTAGTAATTGGTGATGACGCTCGTTATTCGGTAAGAGGTTCTGACTCTACTTCTCTAAAATTAGATTCTGGTATTTCCTTGCATCTTAGTGATATATTGTTTGTTCCTGGAATTAAAAGAAACCTAATTTCCATTTCTGCTCTAGAAGATAAAGGTTATCAAATTGCATTTTCTGAAGGAAAAGTTCTTGCTTGGTCTAAGAAAGATAGTTTTGAATTTGCTCGTATAATTGGTCATAGATATGATAGTCTTTATAAGCTCTCTACTAACCCTATTCAAACCCTCATTAATGAGGCCCCAGAATCATGTGAGTTATGGCATAGAAGACTTGGACATCTACATTATCAAGCTCTTCCATCCCTTGAAAGGCTAGTCAAAGGTATGCCTAAACTCAGTTAAATTCATGATAACACTTGTAAAGGTTGTGCTATCGGTAAGAATGTTAAAAGTCCTTTTCATAAAAGTGAAAATAGAGCTAAAGACAAACTAGAACTTGTTCACTCTGATTTATGTGGTCCTATGTCTATAGCATCTCCTAGTGGATTCCTTTATTATGTAATCTTCATAGATGATTTCTCTAGGATAACTTGGATCTACTTCTTGAAATCTAAAGAATCTGATGAAGTCTTAAGTAAATTTAAGGAGTTTAAAGCATTAACTGAAAACCTCTCTGGTAAAAGAATCAAATGTTTAAGATCTGACAATGGAGGTGAATACACCTCCGGTAGCTTTCATAATTTTTGTGTTGAGTCAGGAATTAAGAGGGATTTTTGTGTTCCTTACAATCCTCAACAAAATGGTGTTGCTGAAAGAAAGAATAGGACCATTGTGGAGGCTGCAAAGGCTATGATTCACGATCAAGACTTGTAGACCTTCCTATGGGCTGAGGCTTCTAGAATAGCAATATATATCCAGAACAGATGTCCTCATCGTGCTCTAAAGAACATGACCTCGGAAGAAGCCTTCACGAGACTCAAACCAGACATTAGTCACCTCAGGATCTTTGGAAGTCTCGTCTATGTTCATGTGCCCAAGGAAAAGCGATCAAAGTTGGAACCCTCCGGAAAGAAAGGCATGCTAGTCGGATACAGTGAATCCTCCAAAGCATTCAGGATTTACATCCCAGGTCAAAGGTATGTTGAGGTAAGTAGGGATGTTAAATTTGAAGAAGACATTGCGTTTAAGAAATCTAAGGGTTCTTGTGTTATTGATGAATCTGATGATAATCAAAATATGAACGTTGATACTAACCCTGAGATTCAGAGTGAGCAAGTTGAACCTCCACCACAAGATGATCATGATGATCCTCCAGAACCCATGAATCCCACTGATATTCCTAGTGACATTGTCGTTACCAAGAAGAGACCACTTTGGGTAAGAAACACCATTCAAGAAGCTGAAAGATTCGCTGCTCCAAGTGGCACCTTCTGTGAAACTAAGAGACCTCAGGTATTTTCCAACTATGTTTCTTTAATGTGTAATCTCATTGAAACTGAACCTTGCAATGTTGAAGAAGCCTTAAGTCATCATGCCTAGAAGCTTGCTATGGATGAAGAATATTAGTCAATCATCAAGAATGATGTGTGGGACCTTGTGCCCAGACCCAAAGGTAAGTCTGTTGTTTCCTCTAAATGGTTATTTAAAATTAAACATAATGCTGATGGTAGTATTGAAAAATATAAGGCTAGATTTGTAGCGCGTGGTTTTTCCCAAAAGGAAGGCATAGACTATGAAGAAACATTCGCTCCTGTTGCTAGATATACTTCCATTAGAACAATAATTGCTATTGCTGCTTCTAAGGGTTGGAAACTACATCAAATGGATGTTAAGACTGCCTTTCTCAATGGTGTCATTGAGGAAGAAGTCTATATTGAGCAACCTGAGGGATATGAGATTCAAGATAGATTAACCCATGTGTGCAGGTTAAAGAAAGCTCTATATGGTCTTAAACAAGCTCCTCGTGCTTGGTATGAAAGAATTGATAAATATTTGCTAAGTCTAGGTTTTTGTAAAAATGATGCTGACCCTAACATTTACTTTAAAGTAGCCAATGATGAAATGCTAATTCTAGTTCTTTATGTGGATGACTTATTTTTGACTGGTAAAGATGAACTTATTATTAGATGCAAGAAAGAATTAGCTTTAGAATTTGAAATGAAAGATTTAGGTCTAATGCATTATTTCCTAGGTCTAGAAGTATGGCAAAGATCTAACGAAATCTTTCTAAGTCAAGGGAAGTATACTATTGACATTTTGAAAAGATTTAGAATGATGGATTGTAAACCAATGTCTACTCCTATGGAATCTAACTTAAAGAAGTTAAGTGTTTCTGCAGCTAACTCTGAATTTGCAGATCCATCCGAGTACCGACAGTTGATTGGATCACTGATGTATCTAGTTAACACTAGACCGGACATATGTTTTGTTGTGAATGCCCTCAGTTAGTTCATGAGTTTGCCCAAGCATGTTCACCTTGTTGCAGCCAAGCATATTCTAAGATACTTGCGGGGCACAGCTGGCTTTGGGCTGAAGTATCCACGTAACACCCCAATAACCTTGGAAGGTTATTCTGATGCAGGCTGGGCTGGAAGCGTCAAAGACAGGAAAAGCACCTCCGGTATTTGTTTCAGCTTGGGTTCTACAGTAATCTCTTAGGCCTGCAGAAAACAATCCTCAGTGGCATTGAGTACTGCTAAAGCTGAGTATATTGCAGCAAGTGTAGCATCCAGAGAAGCAGTGTGGCTTCATAAGCTTCTTGCTGGACTGTTTGGTCAGCCATGGGACACTACAGTTATTCACTGTGATAACCAGAGTTGTATTAAAATGTCTATCAATCCAGTGTTTCATGACAGGTCAAAACATGTGGAAACCCATTATCACTTCATTCGGGATATGGTGCAAAGGGGTGCCATTCAGCTGAAATACGTCAGCACTGATGAGCAGGTTGCAGATATCCTTACCAAGCCTCTATCCAAAGTGAAGTTTGTGTACTTCAGGGATAGACTCGGTATTGTAGAAAATGAAACTCCGATTGAGAGGGAGTCTCAAGTTTAGTGATACTTTGTATTGTATAAATCCACCCTCTATGGGCAATGTAAGGTGGTAGTGTAAACTTCTCAGGGAGAAGTATAATTCTTAACCATCCTCTGCGGGCAATGTAAGATGGTGTTGTAAATGTTAGCCACCCTCTACGGGCAATGTAAGGTGGTATTGTAAACTTCTCAGGGAGAAGTGTATTTATTAACCATCCTCTTCGGGCAATGTAAGATGGTATTGTAAAAGGGAAGTGTAATTGTTAAACCATCCTCTGCGGGCAATGTAAGATGGTATTGTAACCTTGACCATCCTCTGCGGGCAATGTAAGATGGTAGAAAAGGATCCTCTCCACCCTCTGTGAGTAATGCAAGGTGGATCCAGTCTATGCTTGTGTGCAAGCTGGAAGATTATGATTATGATTCTATTCCCTAATTAAGAGGGAGTGTTGTTTGTAATTAGGGCTGGCGAATTCCAACATTGGAATCCGCCTCCATCATATAGGGCCAGGCCCAATACTCCTCGGCTCCCACCTAAAAAGGCTCCCACGCTACACTTAAACATATCACGGCTCCTTGATAGGGCCGACCCTATTCAATTCAATTAAAAGGAAGTAATATAATTAATATAATTAATAATGTTAATACATGAAGGCCGACATGTTAAAAGGAAATAAGTCTCCTATAAATGTGACTCTTGCTTCTCATTATCATCATTCGAACTCAGGCAGATGAAAATTTTATTCAGTGAAAAGCGAACTTTATATTAAAGGCATCTGGCAAACAGTGAACTCCATTAGTTAGCAGCAGATCCTCGACAGTAGACAACGAACTCCATTAGTTAGCAGCAGATCCTCAATAGGAGACAGCGAACTCCATCAGACATCTGCAGATCCCTAGTTAAAGTCAGTGAACCTCAGATCATCAATAGGAGACAGCGAACTCCATTAGACACCTGCAGATCCCAAATTAAGGGCAGCAAACTTCATAAGAAGCTGGAGACCATACAACGAACTTCATAAGAGGTTGGAGATCATATGTAATGTTCAGTTGAATTCAAAATCATAATCAGATCTGAGGATCCTTTGGCTGGGTTTTTCCTCCTAGGAGGTTTTCCCAGGGTAACTGTGTTTTGTCTTTTGCATTTCATTTCCTTTATTATGCTTAAGTCTGGAAAACAATAAGTTAATTAACCTTATTCTAATTTTCTGAGTTTTATTCAATCTGAAAGTACTAAAAATAACACAAGGTACTCTTAACTATGGACTCAAGTATGAGAAAGGTGATTTGGATCTTCATGGGTTCACTGATTTAGATTGGGTTGGAAGTGTGACTGACAGGAAAAGCACCTTTGGATGCTGCTTCAGTTTGGGTTCAGCCATGATATCTTGGATTAGCAGGAAACAATCTTCAATAGCTCAGAGTTCTACAAAGGCCGAATATATCGCAGCTTCCATGGTTGCACGAGAAGCTGTATGGCTTAGAAAACTACTTGTGGGATTGTTCGGTAAGCCACTAAAGCCTACAATAATTCATTGTGATAACCAGAGTTGTATAAAACTCTCTGTGAACCCTGTATTTCATGATAGATCCAAACACATAGAGATTCCTTACCACTATGTGAGAGATATGGTGGATAGGAATGTGATTTAGTTGCAATATATCAGTACAGGAGACCAAACAACAGACATACTGACCAAGCCTCTATCCAGAGTAAAAGTTGAACACTTTAGGAAAGGACTTGGTATGATTGAATTGTAATTTGCTTTATAATCTGTACTAATCTATAAGATGTTTAATGTGTAAACTTCTTTTGTCGTGTTATGACTTTATGGGCTCCTCCCCCTGTGTCCATTTCTAAGAGGTGACGATCTTGTAATGTTGATATCATGCTGACTTGATATCATCTTGACTCATGGATGTGCCATGATATGTTATGGTAGACATTATGTGGCGTAATGTCAATGCACATACCATAACTTGGATATAAGAGAATTCAATATTCTCAAATTATTTTATATCCAAGGTACTGATATCACGTGCTATGTGATATCTCTATATCACGAGATGATGTGATATATTTCTGTATCACGTGTTATGTGATATATCATGTCACGAGCATATGTGACTTGATCTTTTGTATTACGAGGTCATGTAATACATTCTATTATGAGAAATGTTATGCTATATAATTAGATGATTATTTCAATGTTTACATAGATCTCCATTTATCTTCCCTAGCTAAGAGGGAGTGTTGAAACAATGTAGCTTCGGTAAGATAAATGATTGAATGAGAGATAAATGAAGTCTCTCATTCAATCATCTATCCTATCGATAAATCTACATGCTAATGGTAGACATCATAATCATCTTTATAAGCATTTCTATCATCGATCGAGATATGATCGTATTTGCTATGCAGTGATTTCATTTATATGCTGTGATTGTAATCGGTTCTGCATATCTATTCTAGTTGTCATATAGTGTTGTCATATGATAACTACAATAGTTATCGTATTAACATATTTTTGCTCTTATACCGATCCATAATCGGGTTGCATTTACCATCGATTACCATGAAATAGCATTAAGAATAAACCGATTAGTGATCGGTTAATGATAACTAAAATTGCATTAGAAACTAACCGATTCATTATCGGTTACAATGATAATCAAACCGCATTAAATCACAAACCGATTGGCATTGATTATCATTTGTTATGTATCGGCATTTATATTAACCGATAGTTATCGGTTTGCATTATGAAGAGGCACCACCCTTGATCAAGACATGTCTAGATCGGACATGTCATGAGACATGTCCGGTCAGGGCATGCCTTGATCTTACAAGGCAATGCCTATATATATGTGCCGTGAAGAATGCTGGAGAAATATCGAAATCAATAAATATTATCTACAGCCACCTGCAAACAAAGAAGTTTCAGTTCATAATCAGAGATAACTAGAGAGCATACATTAATAGCATTGAATATTGTCTAAGGAATTAAAAGAAAGACAAAATCCTTAACATTCCACTTTTGAACATAAATTTGAATACTTTTACATAGGGTTTCATTGTGGTTTAGAAGTCCTTGTGGGCCTCCTAGGGACCAATAGAAGCAAAGAAAATTAAAAACAATTAGTTTTTTGGTTTTGTAAGCTTGGAATCATTCCTAGCCAAAGGGGATGGCTGGCCGTTTTGGGGACGTCAGGACGCCAAGAGGACATCACCTTACCGTCCCGGGGATGGCGAGACGTCCCCAAATGGCTAGGGATGTTTCTTGGGGTTTTTGGTGTAGTAGGCACGACAAGGGGGCATCCCCTTGGCGTCCCCCCATCCCAAAACAATTAGGGGACGAGGACAGTGGGTTCCGGGGCTGGGGATGCCTCCTTATGTAAGCTAGCTGTTTTCCTATTCAGATATTGATTCTAGGATTTTGGGGGTACATCTAGGCACTCCCTTTTTGCATTCTTTTGTTTCTCTCTTGTATCCCCCAACCTCCTAAAATGGATGTGCTGCAACTTATAATTTATTAGATCCCAATTTTTTAATCTACAAATAATATATAGATTGTGATACTATAGGGGTCATAGTTCATGGTTGTTTTGGAATATAGAACACCAAACTTAGTTCAATTCAGTAGATCTTGGATTTTTAGCTTGAAAAATAACTGTTCTTCAATCTTTACTGGAATAAACATGTAAGAGATTACAAACTTATGACATACTATTTGAATAGAATGGCAATTAAGAGCAAATAGGCTGTACATGGTTAGTACTTGTTGGATTTAATTTGATTCATTATATTTCTACCCACATTGTATAATGTTTCTCATTTTCTGAGTTCTTCATGATTGGAAATATTTTATTATATCGTTACGGATCACGCATAGATAAAAGGTGAAAATTTGTGACTTGAAATATCAATCTAATCTCTCTCCCGCCATTTTTGCCCAAAATCTGTTTTATTCACATATAGATGGTTAAGACAGCATTGCCAGATTATGAATTCTTGCTTTTTATGATAGTTGATTTACTTAACATTTATGGCATGTGCAGAAAAGTGTGACTTTTCCCAAGGAAAATGGGTGCATGATTCCCTTGGGCCCCTATACAAGAATGATTCCTGTCCAATATTATCACAACCTCAAAATTGCCAAGGTAATGGAAGACCAGATAAAGATTATGAAAATTGGAGGTGGCAACCTATGAGCTGTGATCTTCCAAGGTTGGATGCACACAAATTTCTTGAATTAATGCATGGAAAAACCCTTGCTTTTGTTGGTGACTCGGTTTCCAGAAATCAAATGGAGTCAATGATGTGCATATTATGGCAGGTTAGTGATTTTGTCGTTATTTTCAGTTTGTGTTAAACTATGATTTGTGTGTCCTTCACTAAAATATAAAATATTTAGAAAATCTGCCCTATTAAAGTTTGTGAATTTGGATCAACTTTGTATGCCTGTCCAGTCTTCAGAACGTAGTAGCACATCTATGCAGTTTTGCTCTTGACATATAAAAAAATGCACTAAAACACTTTGGGTTATCTCAATTGTCTGTAATTACTAAAAGAGCCTTATTATTATATGACCTTGTAGTGCACAAGTTTGTATCATGTTTGACCAAAACTATATTTGCTGACTAAAGATTTTGCAATATGTTTCAAGTAATTGTGAAAATGTTACGCCCCTAAGAAAGCCCTCCTTATGTGGAAGACCTTTTAGAAGACTAATCCCTGAAATTTGAATAATGAATATTGTTATAAATGATGGATAATTGACTTGGGAAATATATTCTTTGGTGCTATCTTTACGTAGCTTACCTCGCTTGATCATCATTTTATATGTTGACTAATAAGACTAAGAATTCTGTGCTGAAGAGGATTGTATAATAGGAAAAGTGGTCCAAAACATTGTTTTTGGTGCAAGGGATTCACGACCTCTGCCTCCATCAAGGATTATTTTGACAGCTCAGGGAGGATTAGACACCATAGGATATAATATAGTTCATCTCATTGCATAATTTATAAAGTTGTTTACAAGAGCTGTGTGTGTCACAGATGAATGAAATTGGTGTTTTTGTGTGAACATTTGTCTGAGACAGTTTTTGAACTGTTCTCTTGCGTAGCTGATGGTTGTTGGTTTAGAAAGTGAAGAACAATTTGTTATGATATAACATCTTCAGTAACGATTCATGAGACATAATGGATATCAATACTATTGAATCATTGACAACATCAGACAGGATGCAAATTCAGCAATTGCAATGTTTTTTTTATTATTGTCTAATTTCATGATGCCTTCTGCATATATATGGGGGTTCAAAATCCAAATGTCCTCGGCCAATGACAGTCATTTAGCATTCATATTACAACAATTGTGCTACCATTATGAGTTAATTTTTTTATTATTATTTCTGTCCATGACAAGGAGGGATTACTCTACTTTATCCTGAATCTGAATTTGTCTTCACATGATCGAGAGGTGATTACTGTACTTATCGTCCATATTCTGAGTTTACCTTAGGTATCTAGAATAGCTAACTAACTGTATAGCCTGTATAATAATGTACTAGAAGCAGTTAATTAGTTGAAATATTATCTGTTAGGCATGTTCATGATATATAGGTTAGTTTGAGAATCTGATCTGAAATTTGAACTATTTTTAATAGCAGACAGCTCCAAGTCATTCTTAACAAGTTTACTTAAGATATCTAGATTCACTTTTCTTTATGCTTTTTTTTCCTTTGAAAGGAAAAGGTTTTGCATAGAACATTTGCAAGTCTAGACATTAAATGCATTAATATGGACCTTAAGTGTTGCGTAGTTTTCTTGTGGGTCCAAATGCATTAGGATAGGCCACTGTGGGCTCTAAATGAATGTTCTAGTATAGATTACTTTCGAGTCTAAATGCATTCTTTTTTGTAGATCACTTTTGACTGTAAACACATTCTTTTTTGTACGTAACTTGTGATTCTAGACACATTAGCATATGTCACTGAGATCTTAAGTACATAAATGTTCCATAGGTCTAAGTATATAACTGTTGTATGGGTTCCTTGTGATACAAAAACATTAGTGTACTGCTTACATTCAAATATCAAGCCATTATTGTTGTATAGGCCACCTTTGAGTCCAAAGACCCTAAACACATATTGTTGCAATGGCCTTGTGTGGGTGTAAACTCAATTTAGATTATTTAGTTCTCCTTTACTCTTGATCTTGTCTAAGGTATAATCGAGATTTTGGATCTTAGTTGTTTAATAATAAGGTTCGATATGACAAGTTGTTGAAGTCCTAAATTAAGGAGATGAAGTGCTTTGAGACAAATTTTGATTGGATCCCTACATTTAATAATGGAAATAATATAAAGCAGAAAATAAATCACACACAAGACGAGATGTTTGTGGGCTATGATGCTCTAATAGTAATACCCAATATACGAAGAGATAGAATATACCCTAGAGGTAGGGTAACACCGTATAATACTTCTTATGGAATAAGCCAAATCCACTCTAGATCTCCAAGAGATCCCAAACACAATATCATACCACACCTTTACTATGATATTCACCATCTTTATATAGACATCTCCCAAGCAATATAATGGAGTTGCAAACCACTAAAACCCACTTAGGCCTCCTAATTACCTAACATAATTGATGATTTAATATATCTAACTTAAGGAATGTGCCCTACATGTCAGCATCATTACACACTTACATTCATTAGTATAACATGCCTTCCTTCCTTGACATATTTTATCCCTGAAACATGAAAAGAAACTAAATAATATTATAATTATGCTGCAAGTCTTTACAAATATGATGCCATGTCCTATCACCAAACCATCCATAGGTGATCTTTGTGGTGGTTGTAGCTTGGATGCTTCTTGTTGCTTGCTTCGTTGACTCAAGAAGGAGAACAAACTTTTCCTCTTTCTTTATATGTGTTGTGATGTTTTCACACCGCCCCATTGCAAATGGGGACCCCCACTTTTTGCTTAGTCGGTTTTACTTAGTTTGTGAGCTCAGCAATATGTTTCAGTTACTCAAGCTTTTTGATAGGCGAGTGATGATCAATCCTTGATGTGGTTAAGGAAGAGTTGCACATTTTCATGACGAATTCATTGAGTGGGTGTTGAGTGATCTTGAAAGTTGAATTTGGAAATAGATTGCCAAGCCTAGGTAAGCTTGCATTCAAACATGTTTTTTTCAAGGGTGAAGTATGTTCGAAAAGAGAGATCAAGTGTAATTTTGCTTGAGGATTGCATAAAATAAATGCAAAATTTGAAAATTCCAAATTTGAAGTTAGGAATTTGTCCTTACAGAAGAAAATCAATTAAATTCCAGGAAAAGTCAAGGAAAATGAGGGAAAGAGTGAAGATGGAGCAAAGTAAGTATTATTTTTTTCCATGTAAAGTTGATGAATTGCAAATTTTTCCATGGAACTCCAAAATCCATGACTTTTTTGGAGAAGTTGAATTTATCCATGAAGAGCTAGAATCCACTATTTTCCTTCAAGGGCTTGGTTTTTTTTTGCACAACTCTCCAAAATCCATGACTTTCCAAACACTTGTAAAATTTTCCTTGAGATGCTCTAATCCAGGAAATAATTTTGACATGCGTAATTCTCCATTGAGTCTCAATATCCATGACTTTCGAGAGGGTTTAACATTTTTTCCTTGTACCTTGAAAATCCACGAAAAATACATGAAGTGCAAACTTTTTTGTGAAGTGGTAAAATCAACGAAAAAGTGATGCAATAGCAAAATTTTCCAAGCCTTGCTAAAATCCACAACAAAGTGAGGAAATGCAAATTTTTTCTATGCTAACTGAAAACCTACAAAATTTTCTGCTAGGGCAGAATTTGCATGGATCAGAAACATATGAAATTTGTTAGAAAATGTGAGCATTCAACTTGTTTAAATATCCCTCTTCAAATGTAAAACATGTGGAGTAAAGAAAAGGCCAACCTAAGCATAAACATCAATCAAAAAGTGTGAAGGGCAGCCGACTTACCTTTGCAAGATTAAATTATAAAGGAAAGGTAACGTGTGAAGCAAGAAAAAGGCGGAGCTCCTTATAGAGAAAGCGTACACCGCATATAGTGGGGGATTAAGGAATTAACTCTCAATCCAATTCAAAAACAAATCAAAGCCAGAATTTGAGAGTGAATTAGCAGCAGACCAGAGGAGTAAGGTGTGAACCCTCAACTCATTAAAACAATTCCAAACAAATCAGATGCAAGGATCAGAAGCAAATTGCAGAAGGGGAAGCAGAACTCAAACAGCAGCAAGTGCAAATTCAACAACTTAAGGAAAGAAATCAGATCAATGACAGAAGTAGCAACAGCTTTGTCGTGACGTTTTCACACATTGCCCCAATGCAAATGGGGACCCCCTACTTTTTAGGCCCTCTTGGGCTTTTTTGGTTTTTGTTCTTTGGGTCTTTTCGCAGCAATCCTTTTGGTCTCCTTGGTCTGCAAGTGTTTTGGTGAAATTTGATCAAGTTTGCAAGTCGTTTGAGTAAATTTTGCTAAGTTTGGAACTCGTTTGGTCTATTTTATCGTTTTTCCCTTTAGACTTAGGTTTGAGGTCTTTTCCTTAGGGTTTTAAAAAAACTGAGTTTTGCATTGAAGTCAGAGCCCTTCAAGGAAGCCACCAGTGAAATTTGAGCGAATTATGAGTAACTTTCTATTTTTAGAAAGTTACTATTTTTTAGGGGATTTCATTGCCTCCTGGATTGTCTTTATTTTGCCAAAAATCAAACTTACTATTTTTAGCAGTTTCTATTTTTAGTAAGTTTTGAAAAAGCAGATAGTTGATCAAAATGGCTGTCTGAAATTCTTTCCTGAAGTGGAAATTATTGAAAATCTCCCTAAGGCACATAAAATCCACTTCAATCCCAAATTGGCATCTAAATTTGGAAAATGAGCAGAAATTGGCTAAGTTTGGTGAAGAATCAATGAAAAATCCTTGCATTGGCAAAATGGGTTTCAAAGTAGGTGGGCACCAAATAAGGGTCTTGGAGGAATTTTCCTCCTAGACAAGAAATTCTTCACTATATGTTTTTGGTGCTCAAGTATGATGAAGAGTGCTAGAATGGGGTTGTGGAGGAATTTCCTCTCAAATGTACTTTTCCTCCACATCATGGATTCAGCGCCCAGGACTGGATGGTGAGCGCCAAAATGGGGTCATGGAGGAATTCTTCTCCATGACATGGATTCCTCCAGAGCATCAAAATTTCGCCCATGCATGGAAGGTGGGTGCTAAAGGGAAGGTGGTGAAGGAAAATTTCCTAACGCAAAGAATTCCTGCAAGGCATGAAATCCAGGCCCAAGTTGGAGATAGGGCGCTAGAATGAAGTAAGGGAGGAATTCTTCCTCCAAGGATAGTATTGAAGAGGAAATTCATAACAAGGAAGAAAATCAAAATTCCTCCACAAGGTAGAAATAATGCCCAAGGATGAAATTAAGAATGGAATTCCAGAGAAGGTAGAAATTACGACCAGAATGAAGAAATTCCAAAGCAAAGGAAAAATTTGCCAAATAAGAGAATTTTCTCTCTTGAACTCGAGAGCTCAAAAATGAAAAATTCCTAAAAAATAGGAAAAGTGACAAATTGATTAAAAATCTCCCCTAGAATAGGATGAACTCAAAAACACGAAGAAATTCTCCTTGGATAAAAATTTCTCTCTCCAGGTTTCCAAGGCGCATTTGGAAAGTGTTTCCTTGTTCTTCAACATAATGCGGATGACTCAGGAAATGGTGGCGGATTGGGAGAAGTGTTTCTCCATGTGCGAAGAAGAAATTTCCTTGCTAGAATTTAAAATGGAAAATGTGGCAAGTGTCTCCGTAGGAGAATTGGGGGCCATCATCACCAGATTTATTGCATATGCCATTAATGAGTGAGATAGTGGTCGTCCATTTTTGGACAAGAATCTTTTGATTGCATGACATAGTGGCGCATTCATGGCTGGAATATTTGACCAAGGTGGCGGCTAATTCATTGCATGACAGCTATCATACTTAATGAAATGGAGCATCTTTTGCATGTAACCAATTTTGGAGGTGATGGTGCATTTATTGCACCATGGGCAGTTTTTAGCATGATAGAGCATTTATTACACATTGGGCGAACTTGGTAGATAATGGTGCATTTAATGCACAGTGGATGCCATTTTTTGCAAACAGGAATTTATTGATAAGTGGACATGATGCGTCATTAATGTTTATTCCTACCTTGTTGCATCATGTGTGTGGTCTTTTGTGTCTAATCCTAATTAGTGTTTGCATGTAATCAAGGTTGGAGGCCTATATAAGGGGGTGACCCCTTCATTTGTAAAAGGAGGGAGATTTGTATGAAATTGTTGTAAAAGTGGTACAATATTCTTTGGTGGTGTTCACTTAAAGTTATTTTTCGAAACTTGCATGGCTTCACCTTCCTCACTTGGAGTAGAAGTAGAGTAGTTTTTTGATTTCAATGGAGAATGTAATGGTGTTTGATGAATTTCCATGCTTCATACTTTTTGCATCTTGTTGATTATAAGTTGTAGTCTAAAGTTAGCTCAAGCCACTAAATTTGTGCTAAGTTCGATTGTGGATGCTCGTTTGGATTGCATCGTTTAGGGTATTCAAATGCACCTTCTTGATATGAAAATCCTTCAACATCCTTGGAAGATTACACCAATTCTTTTGGAGTTGTAGTTAATCTTGGCGAAGTAGATCTTGGTTTATTTGGAATTCGTCCATTAGAGCACACTCTATTGATATCATTGCCCTTAGGAGTAGATTTAGATCCTTCTAACTCTCTTTCCCCTTTAATTTCAGTTCATTCCAGTTTAGTTCGTTCGAAGCAGAAGCATCACAAAATTGCTATATTTGATGATGAGGTTCCAGCCACAACAAAGAAGTGAAAGAATGATCCAAACGTAAGTCCCCTTGGATTACCAAGAAACATCAAGCCAAACGAGTCTATATCCATCAAAAAGTCGCTAGTATGCAGTTGGAACCTTGTTGTCATTGTATGATCTTCTTGCAATCTTAGCATACGTATGATTTTGATCAAGAGGGGATAAGGTGTCCGTTGGAAACTTTATTTTGTGTTGGTGTGGTCATAAAAAAACGTCAACAAGTTCCAAAAGAGAAGAGATGCGAATTCATAGCAGAGAAGAGGCAGATTGGAATAAATTTGTGGAAAAAATGAGATTGCAAACAAGGCAGTGAACGAAGGAAGGAGGTACCTAGCTCGTCATTGTGGACCTTGAGGAGATGACTTTTGAAAGGAAAATAAGCGATTTACTTACAAACTGAACATTTCCCTCATGAACTTGATGCATTTCCAGTTTGTAAAAGGGGGTTTGTTCTTGTTGTTTCACAATGATTTTAATGCAAGAGGTTTTAACTCTCATTTTTTGTCATGATTAACTTAATGTTTCATCTACAAATCACAATTTAGGGCATATTTTCTTTTCAGGTTTCATGTAGCGAGTGATGCAATGGCTCTACAACAATGCTAATAAGAGGAATCAAGGTTTGAGTTCGAGAGAAGATGAAAAGACAATATCAGGACTTAGCACACGCCAAGGCTCAAGGGAATGCATTACTCTAGAAGGAAGGACTTTGCAATGACCTTGGATTTGGAAATCCAAGATCAAAATGGATAATGACGAGAAAGAGAAACACTTAATGGGGGAATGAAGAGGTAGCTATAAGATTGAATAGCATCAAGGGTTCATTCCAAGGCAAAAAAAGAAGAATATACTTCACCATCATGAAGGAGGAAGGCCAAATGGAAAGATACTACAACATGAAGGGGGATTACAAAAGAAATATTTCAAAGGATGAGGAAAACATTTCAAGAAAGATTCCAAGACACGATGAAGATGAAGGCAAAATGATGTTCAAGATAAGTATTCCTAAATGTGAAGAAGAAAAAGTGAAATATGGTCAAGAATGGATGATAGTTTTAGAAGAGTTAATCAAAGTTAGAAACTTGATCATCAAGAGGATGCAATTTGGGAATATGAACCATCACATCAAGCAATTGGATGATGTTGAGTGTCGAGATATTGCTAGGGAGACATGCAAACTAAGGTGGCACTTGATCATCATCGACCAATTCAGTGATGCCAAGTCAGTTCTTCTAGGTGTATTGAACCTAACTCATCAAAAGAGGAGCAAGTGACATATGGCATTACATCAAATATTATTCAATGTACCTAATCTCATTTCTCATTGATCCACATTCAAAGAGGGACATGTGCGCAAAGTGTTGTAGTTTTCTCATTGGTTAAAGTGGTTGTTGTTATAACTAGCCCTAATTAGGGTTTCATGGTTAAATCTCGTCCATTGATTTCAAATCAATCTGAGCCATTCATTTGTATCAAGATTTCTATATAAGGTTTGCCTTCTCGTTTGTAAAGGTTAATAGGTGGATAATAGAGTAGAGCAGAATAGTTAGCAAGTAGAGTAGGAGGAGGAAGCTAGAGATTGTTGCCAAGACTTGTTGAAATTAATACATAATTTTTGTTGAAGATATGGTGGGTCTTTGTGTTGTATTTCTACATTTTGCATGGTTTCTTGTTACTTCTCAAAGTTAATTGAAGTTTATTGATTATGATGGAGAAATGCGAAGATATATGATGAATTCCTTAGTGTTCATACCATTTGTTATTTGTTGATTGCAAATTGTAGTGCATGGTTGGTCTAAACCTCATTGTTGCAATAGTTCGATTGTGAATGTGTAATTTGGATTGCACCACTATTGGGTATTTTGATGAAGATTTACAATATGAAAATATTTTGTTACGTTGGGAGATTGCATCGGTTTTGTGTAGTTGTTATCATGGCAAAACAAAGCTTGGTTTAAGGAGTTTGTCTATTTGAGTATCATTCATTATCATCATTGTTCATAGGTCTAAATTAGATAATTTAGATTAGATTCTCTACCCTTTTTTCTTTGATCTTTGTTTGGTAGAAGTAAATTTAGTTTCCAAGTTCCAATTGCTTTGCAGAAGCATAAGCCCCTTTGTGATATCGTCATATCACATCATTTCACTGAGACTATCCAATTTGCATCATCGAGACCTGACTAAAGAAACCTTGGGGTAGCCTTACCTGATCACAATATTTAGCATATAAGGTTTCCTTGTTCAAGAGAGGATAGAATACTTAGTATTTTATTTTGTGTTTGGGGTGTCATAAAAAAACACATCAACAATATCCATCTCCTCATTTTGCCCTTTGATTCTTTGGTGCACTCTTCACTAGCTTCTTGAATTTGCCTCTACCTTGACTTTCCTTTTGTCTTAATTATGTGTAATATCTTGTAATGTAACTTTTTCCCTCCTATACGAAAGCTTCATGAATTTATTTTGCACATTAATGTGTACTATATCCCAAATATTCTCTTTTGCACATAAAAAATAACCATGGATAACCAGTAGCAACATCCAAAGTATCCATATCCAAAGCATAAATGTTTCAGTGCAAAACATATTTATCCACGAAGAGCTTTAAATCTTCAAAAAATTGAATATCCTTACTTTCCATTTTAGAGTCCTTGATGTGCTTTGCTTGTACCTATAGTTTCTTGGCTAGTTCCTTGCTGGTGAAGTTATACTTGATGCTAAGATTTATAGAAACAATAACCTTTATCTTCTAAATGCATCTCTGAAATTTAAGGATTGAATCTTCCTTGGAGGTGAAGTGCATGTACTTGTATCTTTCATCTTCACTTCATCATCATCTTTTCCTCTACTGAATTGTCTCGTATTATTTCTTTTGGTGCCCATTTATCTATAAGAAAGCTTGCTTCATATCAATCAAAGAAGAAAAATTGTTATGCAATGACACATACCAACATTTAACTTCATCTTTTTAAGTATAGAGAAAAAAATATTTTCCATAATATATTATCATTGTAAGATCTTTTATATTGGTGCCACCATTCTAATGTATCTCCACTTCCATCAAAATTAGGAATCCCAATTGAAACATGCTCTATCCATATTGTTGTCCCAACTCTGAGCGAATCATTTCATAACATTGTCACCCTCAAAAAAAATAATATAAACCCCTAATGAATTTTCACAAGCTTTCAAAAAATGTAAAAATACATAAAAATTATGTGATTTGCAGCACGAGGAGCAAATTTCTGAAAAACCCAAAAATTGCAATAATAGTGAATTCAAATCTAGACTTCTGGTGGATCAATGCGCCCTTGTTTAACCGGCTGGAATTAAGAAAAAAAATATTGTTTTGCAGCTCTGGGAGTGAATTTGGTGGAAACCCTAATTTCACAGCAAGTCTCTCAAATTTGCTTAAAATATCGATTATAATAGCTTCAATATGTTCTTGATCAACTGTCCAAAATTTAGATTTTTTTTTGGCGAATTGAGATAGATATGAGCTTCACATTTTGACCTTCTCAATTGAGAAAAGATTGTCTTTGTTTCTCACCTTCTTGATGCTAAGATGATGCTTTGGTAGCATTTGATAGGATATAAATATATAATAATGTAAATAATATAATGTGGAAGATAGATCACACACAAGATATGTTCGTGGGCCAAGATACCCTAATATCTAATATAAAAAAATATAGAATAAACCCTTGACGTAGGGAAGAAGCCACTCCATGATATATCTCCAAGAGATCCCAAACACAGTATCATACTCGAAACATATTGTTACAATGATAATCACCACCTTTATATAGATTTGCTAATAATATAACGGAGGGATAAACCATTAAATCCATGTAAAGCCTCGTAATTACCTAATATAATTCATGACCCAATATGACTAGTCTAAGGGGTATGTGCCACGTGTTGGCATCTCTATCCAATTATATACATTATACTATCATATCCTTTGGGCACATAACATATTTCACCTACTCCAAACAAGAAAATTTGACAAGCATTGTTGTAACAGTAGAGCAAAGGAAGAAAAAACAAGGATGATGAAAAACAATATATTGAGTTGCTATTATCAAGACCAATATTCATAGTCCAAAGAGAAGTTAGATTGATATTAATTCTGTTCCTTTGTGTCAGAAGTGTTTAAAATTTCTCTCTAAAATTCAGTTACTCACTTGTAAACATGAATATACCCATTCAGGTCATGTACAAGTAATTCAATTTATTGAATCATCAATTCCTGCATTGGTGACATGCAGAAGATGACTGTTGCAGCAGTCAAGCATGTGGATTAAGCAAGTCTTCCTCAGAATTCAAGCTGGTAAGCTGTGGAAGATCTAGGAAGATCCACAATGCATTTGAAGGGTCATTTAGCAATTGGCTTGTAAAACTTCCAAGATGATAATGGAGTCATAAACCCACTTTTCTGGTCTTCTCCCTTACGTGTTAATCTATAGTTTGTGTCTGTGAGTTTTTTGCCTGCCCATTTTCATTCTAGGCAACTACTTCACATGGTCAAACACTTCAGCAGATGTATAAATAGTGTGCCAAGTTGACAAAAAGCATAGAACATGTTCATAACAGAAAACAGAAGTATATTTGAGATGCATAGACCTTATTCAATCAACATACTCTTTTTATACAGTCTTGTGGGATTAGAGGGGTGACATATTGTTATGCATCATATGTGTAACGTTGTAGGCACATATTTGAGCACATATAAAATTTCAAGACAAATGGAAGATCTAGATGTAGAAAATATCAATTTTGGCCTTCTGAGTGTTGACTTAAGTAGTATATTGCATTTGATCAGCACATAAGTAAAAACAGTAAAAATCAGTGTTGGTGAGTTTACACAAGAATATTTAAGTTGATTACTGATCAGTTGGTATTGGAGCAAATTTTTCCATGTGACCTCTTTAAGGGTGTTGCTAAAACATTTTAGATAAGTGTATGTATTTATTCCATATTTGATAGTTGACAACTTGACAAGGAAGTGCAAGCCATTTGGTTGCATAGTTCAGCTATGGGCAAAAATTTGAAGAGAGAGACTTTAAAATATTGAAGATACTAAACAGCAAATCTGGATCAAAAAAAAGAAGTTGAGTAATAAGATGGTGCAACACTTGGAAATGGAGAGAGTCAAGACTTCAACTCATGGAAACATCTGTTCTGGCATTGGAGAGAGTTACCAAATGAGTGTAGCAGCCAAGCATATTGTCAAGCAATTTTTTCCACAACAAGAAAAGATTGAAGGGAATTATAGCAGTGCTAGGAAATGTTCACAATGTCTTTAAGGCTCAAATTGAGCAGTTGGCTTGTGAATCTTGCAAATTGATAATGGAGATGAGGTACAACCCCATTCTCTTGGAGATTTTTTGGTAGGTTGCTCTAGGGAAAATTCTTTTGTTGATCACTATTTTATATGCAATTGAGTCCTACATGCTTGCTTTCATTTTATGCAACTACTTTCCATACACAAACATTTAAGCTAACATATAAAGGATGTTTTAACAGATATAAGCCTCAGATACCGGTTCTCCCCTATTTTGGTTGGTTCCTGGTCCTGGTCCGTGCCCGGTCCTGGTCCTGGTCCGGTTCGCCCTGGGTCCCACCCGGGTCCTGCCCAGCCGCCTGGGCAGGACCCGGGTGGGACCCAGGGCGAACCCAGGAGGACCCGGGTGAACCCAGGAGGACCCGGGTGAACCCAAGCCCGTGGGTTCCCAAAAACGGGGCCCACGGGTTAGCAAGCATTTAAAAACAATAAAAAAACAATATTTTTAATCTTCTAATTACATCTAAACCCTAATCCGCCCCTCTATGATGCATTTCATGCAATTATGGATTTATGATTTATTGATTTATGATTTATCTGTTATCATCTATGTATCATTGTATGGGAAAGTTACATTGTATGTTTGATGTTTCATATTTGTATGTTTGAACTGTGAACATATATAATTTTGATGTTTGAAGTTTGAACATATATATATATATATTAAAAAAAATTAAAATATATATATATATGTACGGACGAACCCGTACCCGTACCCAAAAAATTTATTTTTTTGCCGAATCCGCGAACGCGTACCCGAATCCGCGAACGCGTACCCGAATCCGAACCCGAATCTGAACCGGAACCGGTAACTTAGATATAAGCACAACCTTTGTTCATAAAGACAAATAGAAGTATGGTTTAGTCACATAAGCCATAAGAAGCATTATACTCTTTGTGGCACTATTAGTCTTGTGGAATTAGAGGATTCAAATTATGATATGGAGCATAAAGGGGTGTGAGTATAGAATTGTTGGTATTTATGTGAGCATGTACACAATTGCAAGACAAGTGAAAGATGTAGATGGAAACCGCATAGATATAGCAAATACCAATTTTCCACTATATTAATGTTGGTTTCAGTAGGATATTGCATTAGATCAGCACACAAATAAAGCTAAATCCATCTTTGATGAATTATACATAAGTAATGAATCATTAGAGGTCATTAAGCTCTATGGGGAGTTAAAGCTAAAAGAAAGATGTGGCATCATTAAGAGGGTATAAAGATACGACACAAATAGCTTGAGTTGACCTACTACCTGCTAATTGCTAGGATGGGAGATTTTTCTTAGATGGTTGTGCTATTCGTACTGGGTTGTTTAATCCATATATTAGTGACACATTCCTGTTGTGTAGGTGAGATGGTAGAGATTCTCTTCCCCAGCTTGTTTTGAGGTGTCTTGATTCTAACCTAGTTCAATAATAGAACAAGTCTGATTTTGATACACTTATGTGGGAGTTGCTGCGCATCAATGTAGTAAATGTGACGAGAAGGTCGGCTCACATTAGCCCATGGCATGGAGTTCAACAACATCGATTTTCCAATTTGGTAAGTGATTACCTAGATGGAATTGAAGCTGCTTTCTTTATGCCGGTGGTGACCCTCCTAGCTATGACTGAAGCAGGGGGACACATCATTTCATGCCCTAGTCGGATTGAGTGGCTTGTCTTGTTATGTAACTGCCTTCAAGACAACACCCAGTTGGGTAGGTTAAACCCTCCTCCCACTCTATGGAGGTCAGAATATTGAGCTTTTTCTCTTTGTAAGAATTGGGTGATTCCTCCTGCAATTTGGTCTAATGCTTGGGCTGTTAGATTGCTTATGATTGATCAGTGTGTGTCCACATGCTGGAGATAATTTGGGGTTTTGTTAACTCAATGCACATCTCCAAAATCCATGCTTTCATGTTGGATGCATTAATAAACATGTGGCAACTTAAATGTCAAAATTTGGTTTGCACTTGCCTAGTCTTATCCTTGCTCTCAAGGTTCATGGTTTGATTATTGAACCTGCCATATGAATCATCTTTTCTTTAAAATATTGGTTGTGCTATTCTCTTACTACCATTCAATTCTTATAGTGTTACGTGCCCTAACTATATCTATTTTTCATATTTTTGTTTGTTATCAGATCATAATAAATTAATTTTTGTTTGCAAATGTTTTTTCAAGTCACCCAAACTTTTAAATGACCTTTACAAATTCTATAAATGAATCTGTGGCAGTAGATCTCAAGGCTGCTAAAAAATGTAGTAGTCATCATTGAGTTGACCACTAGCAGTCCTAATTTAACAAGTATTATCTTCATGTAGAGAATCTTGCTGTTGCCTGCAACCTTGTGCAACTTTGTTCGTCTATGGTGGAATTGAGCTTACCACAATGGTAACCTTTTTCCTCCTTGGATTCATCTTCTCATATTTAGTCAGTTTGGCATAGTCTCACTTCATCTGTTGATTTGCGATATCCTGCTTACTTGGTAGAAGTTAGAACAATACCAAGCCTTGAGTGGTCCTTGCAGCTTGCTTTATTGAGTCTGCCTTTGGTCCCAAATTCTATTGGATTCCCGTGGACCTCCATGACTTACATGATCTCACTTTAGCCATCAAACAGTCTCTGATTTCTCTTGTTTTTCTATCGACCCCTTTAGTCATCTAACAGGATAATGATTGTGCCCTACCAGAAACTTCTTTGGCCTTATCTTCTTAATACTAGAAACAAATGTCTTTCTAATCTTTGAAGAGAAAAGGAATTAATAGCTTCAGTTTCTATTTAACATTGTCCTCTCTCTTTCTCTTTCTCTCTCTCTCTCTCGCTCTGTGTGTGTGTTGTCATCCAGATTGAATCTTATTGATCCTTAAATAATGTAAATAATGTTTTATACAACAAATGGGAAAGTAAAAAATGTTTCTTGATGTGTAGATTATGACCTGGACCTTAAAGACTTTATGGACATGATATTTTGTGAGTACTTTAACTTCTTACAAGCTCCCTACATAAATGATGCTCAGATCATGGCCTACTTAAATGCCCGAATGCTTTTTTGCAAATTTTTATTCTTTTTGTTCTTGCACGTGGAATAGTTACTTTACACATTAACTTTGTGGTATCAACTTTTTTATTTTATAACTATGCCCGGGGGAAATAGTTTTTAACCTTTTATAGGTTATTCAGTATTCACTTTTAATCTGGACCTTCTATCATAGAATGCGGCTATTGCCACATCACTTTATTCATTCTTGATTTTTAATTTCAGCTGAAGATGTGGCATAATATTTGAATCCCATGATGGCATACATGCAGAAAATAATGTTTAGCCTTTGCATTTTTTTTCGTGCACTAGAAATGTATTTACCGTTGCTTTTCAATACTCTTTAGTATGCTCAGTACAATGAAGCTAATTATGTTTTATATATCCAAGTCACCTAACTTAATGAGTATCGAGTACAAGCATTGCAACTTCGCCGAAAAGTTAATGACATGAGAGATGAGCTGAGTGTCTAACAAAATGAATTTATTCCTATGCATTACCACCGAATTTCAGCAACTATTTTCTAAAGTTGAGAAAAGACGACTAGACAGGAGAATTGCACTATTCTAGCCTAGAAATATGCCACCTCTATATAAAGTTGGGGTGGATTATATGTTATAAACTGTTTTAATTTCATTAGATATAGTCAAACAAATATAGTAAATGGAAGAAATGCAAACCTTTTTTAAAAATTAGTAATGCTTGCAATAATGGCTATTTTTTTTAGATGCCTTGCCTGGTTTGTCACAACCGAAGTGTATAATGTAAATCTTCAGAGAGATGGCTGCATCTATAAATATTCTTCTTTTGGAAACTTTCATTCACTTTTCAACAGTGTAAACATGTAGTAGTCTCACCTTTCTACCAAAGGAATGGACCTTGTTGAATATTTTTCAAAGCTCTGGTTTTTCTCTCCCTAGCAGAAAATACAAATCCATTATGTTGTTAAAGAAGAACATGGTGATTATTGTTTGTTAGAAAGGGAAAATGTAATGATCAGATGATGCGAAACTAAATCATGCTCTTGCTGAGAGGCAAAATTTTGCAAACAGTTTCGCATTGAAGCTGTTTAAATAAAGAGTAGAATATGATACTAAGCAACCTTTTAGGTGAATTAGAAATGGATTATGCCTCTTGATATTATCATTTGGAGATAAGAAATTCTATTTGCAGCTTCACATATTTTAATTTTTATGTCTTACAGTTATTTTGCAAATTTTTAATGGAGAAATTGTCCAGATTAAAATTGTAATAAGATTTCACTAGTGGTTCCCGAGTCAGAAACAGAAGAACTAGTAGAGAGGTTTTGAGTTCAGCCTTAAGTGTTGAAGAAACAATCGTTATAAGATAATTGCTTGCATACTCTTAACAAGTTAAGTACTAGATGATATTAATGTGTCTGACTCTGTCCTGACTTTTAATAGGGGTGACCTACTAAAATGAAGCCTAGGAATTAGTTGAATTTTATCTCATAAGCTGGGGATGAATTCCTGTTATGGATGTGTTCAAGGAACTCACGGGCAAATGTTTCCTTAATTGGGAGACTATTTGGTCATGTGGAATTGAGTTGCAATGTCCACACAGAACACACATATTGTTTGGATTTCTTTCAAGACTGATTTAGGCTTGCATTCCTTTGATCTCATGATGACACAATGCTCTGGTGTTAAGTTTAATTCACTTTCCAAAACAATTACTATTTCTAGCTTTTGTTTTGTCCATGACATCATAAAGAAAATAAAATGTTTTCCTTTTAGTATTTGTGTTTACAAGAACCTAGGATATGATCAGATAGCTTGTGTTTCTCCTCTAGGATGTTGACTTTGATATTTGCATCTAACTGGTACGTACAGGTTGAAACTCCCCAAAACAAAGGAAACAAAAGAATGCAGCGCTGGTTCTTTCGTTCCCATTCAGTCACAATCATCCGCATATGGTCATCTTGGTTGGTGCATACTTCACATGAAGCTTTCCAGTTTGCTCCAGAAGGTCTTCCCAAATTGCATCTTGACAAAATAGACGAAACATTTATGGATTATCTTCCTCAATTTGATGTTGTGGTTATATCATCTGGTCATTGGTTTGCAAAGAAGGCAGCATTCCTTCTCAACGATAGTGTTGTAGGTGGACAGTTGTGGTGGGAGAAAGGTCACAAACGTCAAATTGATAATGTCGAAGCATTTTCTATTGCCACAGAGACTGCATTGAAAGGAATTGTTCACCATCCAAATTACAAAGGAATAACAATCTTACGTAGTTATTCTCCTGACCATTATGAAGGAGGTGCTTGGAATACTGGAGGTTCTTGCACTGGGAAAGTGAGACCTTTCACAGATAAAGAAGTTGTTGCCAATGGTTTTACAGACTTGATGTGGTCGCGCCAAAAACATGCACGTGACAAGGCTAAGAAGAGTGTGAAAAATGGCTCCAAATTGATATTTATGGACATAACTTCAGTTTTTCAGTATAGAGCAGATGGTCATCCTGGACCGTATCGGAGTCCTGACCCCAACAAAAAAACTCAGCGAGGTCCAAATGGACAGCCCCCACCTCAGGATTGTTTACATTGGTGCATGCCTGGTCCAGTTGACACATGGAATGAGCTTGTCTTTGAAATTGTGAGAAGGATTCTAAATGGCAATGATGTGTGAATTGCTATCTGTTCATTTTGAGAATCTACTTTACCGAATATACATAATCAAATAAAAGGAGCACAGCATATTTTCCCAGTTTTGGCAAATGATGCTCACAGCTTCCCTTTCCTTAATTCTTTGCAGCTCACAAGTGCACCAGCATCTCCCTTGCCAGACTCATTAAATTAGTAAGCGTTGGCTCATTTTTTAAAAAGCCAACTAAGGAATTCAGATGGAAGTAGATCTGAGGAGCATTATTTTTAGCACAGCCACTCCAACCTTTCTAATTTGACAACATTTTGCAGTCCTGTTTTCAGAGGACTTGTGAATTGCAACGAATGTTGGTCTACAGAATGGCAGGCATGTCCATTAATAAGATATGTAAAGCAGGGAAAGAAAGGAGTTAATTATATATTATTCTTCAATATATTTTGGGGAAGAAAGATATTGCAATTTATGTAACCATGAAGCTTTATGCCTGCAATTTTTATTGATATGGAAGAAATTCATTTATTTGGGGTCTGGTTTAAGTCTGGCATTATATACATTTTCTGCAATTTTCTGGATCGCACATGATGGCTTCAACACGCTTATAGGTTGCATTCACAACAATTAAGTAAATGATATATATTATAAACTGTGGTGGCTTCAACCTGGATATTGAGATTGGCAGTCAGAGTGAAACTTGAACAATTTGCACGTGATTGGCAATGACATACATTCAATGGGGCATGTTTTCACACCACGACAAAGATGTAATGTGTGAACCTTATCCTTCACAGAGCGAAAAGGAAATAATGACATGCATAGCAGTACAGTGATAGAAGAACACAGCATATACTAGCCACCCCCACAAATACACATTGCAAACTTGAGTTTGGGTTTCTAGTGTTACCGTTATGGTTAAGGCCCATCAAGCGGGTTTAGCCCGATAATTAATTCTTTTAAGAGAATTTAATTTACATAACTTCAGGAAATGCGAAACCTTAGGTGGAATTGTAATTTTTCAATGGTGTGCTAGGTTTTGAGATTTAACACGTCTTGTAATCATTGAAATGTGTTGTGAACTCTCAAATTAATTAGTTAAGTAAAATAATTTAATTTATCTGATTGAGAGCGATTGATAATCAATTAAATTAAATTTGAAATCAAAGTGTAGTATATTTTTATTTTAAAAAATTGGTTTTAAGAGAAAATAAAATATCAGTTTAGAATTTAGAAAATTCACTTTTTATTTCATTTTAATTTAGTTGAGTTGAACTCTTTAGAAGAATAAACTATTGTTGTAGTTAATAAAGAATAAACTATCGTTGTAGTTAATAAAGAATAAACTATCGTTGTAGTTAATACTTAATTAAAAAATAGTCTATTTACTTATTATATTTCATAGAAAATTATCATTTATTTATTAGTTGCATTTAATCTCTTTATTTATCATTGGTGATTAGTTAAAATGTGTAAAGTTTAAATATAATTTAGCTTAGTTAGGGTTTATTAAGCTGTAGGTGTTAGGTCATGCCTTAGGGTTTATTAAGCTGTAGGTGTTAGGTCATGCCTTAGAGGTTCAACTAACTTCACTACCAATTAGGAATTAGAGAGAATGTTACGTTCAGGAGGTTCTCCATTGAGGTTTATTAAGCTGTAGGTGTTAGGTCATGCCTTAGAGGTTCAACTAACTTCACTACCAATTAGGAATTAGAGAGAATGTTACGTTCAGGAGGTTCTCCATTGAGACATGTTGCATAAGGTTTCAAAATCTCAATTAGGTTATCATCGTTTTATGTTGTGCAAAATGAGTTTCATAATACCCACTCATCTTATTCCTTCTCTCACCTTGTCTAGTCTGATTGTTATGACATTGCGTTTGTAACGTGCATATACTAAAACGAATTTGCCTTGTACACCAAGTTCATCACACACACACACACACACACACACACACACACACACACACACACACACCCACACACGCGCACACACACGCGCACACACACACGCGCACGCCCACGCACGCACGCACGCACGCACGCACACACACACGCACACGCACACGCACACACACACTCTGACACACTCAAATTAATATGAATCCTTAATGTTATAAACTAAAAATTTAATGTCCTTAATGTTATAAACTAAAAATTTCATGGTAATTCACACACACACACACACACACACACACACACACACACACACACACACACCACACACACACACACACCAACCACACACACACACACACACACACGCACACACACACACACACGCCCACACGCGCACGCGCACGCGCACCCACACACACGCACGCGCACACCCACACACCCACACCCACACACACACACACACACGCCCACACGCGCACGCGCACGCGCACCCACACACACGCACGCGCACACCCACACACCCACGCACACACACACACACACACACACACACACACACACACACACACAAATCAATATGAATCCTTAATGTTATAAACTAAAAATTTAATGTTCTTAATGTTATAAACTAAAAATTTCATGCTAATTCACACACACACACACACACACACAAACAAATATGAATCCTTAATGTTATAAACTAAAAATTTAATGTCCTTTACACACACACACACATTTTTATAATAAAATCAAGATTATCCTACCCACACACACACACACACACACACACACAACAATATGAATCCTTAATGTTATAAACTAAAAATTTAATGTCCTTTACACACACACACATATTTATAATAAAATCAAGATTATCCTACCCAAGTGTAAAAAGGTTTACAAGAAAGATGCAATAGTACTGGGGTGGTTAGGGCCCCACATGTGTGCACCTAATTATCCAATGTGTCAGGTCAAAATCCAAAATATACACATTTGCATTGCAAATCAATTAAGTAAACGATATAAATTTCACACATAATTTCAGCGGTCAAACAATTTGGACTACTTCAAAATCTAGTTGTACATATTAGGTCCACAATCCAACGTGCACAACAATGGGTTGCAACACGACCTCCTGAACACGTTACTGCACCCTTTGTACCATCTGTCCAGCTCGAATAAGCATGTAGTGGTCACTTCATCACACACATATTGGTCATGTCACCAACTCTCCCACCTAAATCCACCGCAAGAAACATATAAGCCCACCAATTTTCATACAAAATCAATCAACTCAGACTTAAATAGCGAAAACAAATTGGCTTTGCAAATTGAATGGAGATTCAAAATTCAAATTGGACACAATTTAAACATTAAAGAGGGCACAACAACAAATACATGTATACATACAAATAGACATGAAATCATTTCATTGCAGTCGTGAAGAAGACACAACAAGAATCAAAGAGGAGTAAGAAGACACAACACGTCGAATAGGAGCAAGAAGACACATGAGCAAGAAACATTTTTTTGTTTCAAGTATTCTTCTTCTTCATAGTCCATGTTTGTTGTAATTTGCCTAGGGTATTAAGGAAATGATATATCATTTGTTTCATTTAGGTTCATACAATCATTAATATATAAATGTAGTTTTATAGTTTAAATAAAAAATATTACATACCTTACAGAAAACCTTAAAAAAAGCATCGCCAAATGCTCAGAGAACTTCAATCCTTGCAGACCCCCATGGGACCATTAACCCATAAGTCTCCCAACTCGTATTTTGGCTTTGACGGTCGCGACTCATCACCATCTTCCCCACCCACACCTCCCACTACCTTTGTACCATGCCCATGAGGGCCTGATTCTTTCTCTTGATATATTGTTCCAATAATTTCCACTCCACCGTCGCTTCTGCCCTCCTCGAATCCCGATCCTCTTCAATTTTCCATCTACTAAAGGGGAAGAGGAAACAAACTACTTCCTTTGCGTCTTCCCCATCCTCAAGATCATATCCCATACCTGGGATGGTCTTGTCGAGCACAAGATGGAGGCCATACATCCATTCCTCCCCCACGCATGCCTTCAACATCCACTCTACTTTGTCCTTCTTCCCAATCTCTAGCCCCCATGCCACCACCATGGTTACAATATCCACATTAGTATGATACCTGTGTGGTGTTTCCATGAAGCATTCCCCAAGAAGCACCTTTAATGCAGTTAGAAATTCATTATCTTGATACTTGAAGATTGATTTCAACCTCTTATCCGATATTTTGCCGACAACAACTAGATGTTGCCTTGTTATGTAAAGGGTGAAAGTGGCTTCCATGCTTTCTCTACAACTTCCCAATGCCATCTGTCCCCTACAGAGTCAATAAAATAGACTATATTCTCCAAGCAATACCTACTTCACCCCTATAAATACTACCAACATCTTACATCCTCGCGGTGACTCAAGCGCTTTGGAAATACGGTGATGTCTCAAATATCTCCATGATCTTCACACAATTAATGCACACTTCCCATTTGAACATTGCAACCACCACCTCATCCCGTAAGTGGATTCCATGAAGGCTTTCAAATGATTTGTTTCACTAGCATGAAGGCCATTAATTGTTAAATGCATGGGAAATGAAAAAATTACTATTAATTTTTCTGATCACTGAGATTTTTAATCCCTGCATCGATATTCCTAATTTATTTCGCATCTAATAGTCCTTTTTTTAATTCCCATGCATTTAACAATTAATTCTCATGCATTTAACAATTAATGATCTTCATTACTTGTTTCACATCGCATTTATCTATTCCCACACACACACACACACACACACACACACACACACACACACACACACACACACACACACACACACACATATATATCCTTTCTTTTAGAATTTATATCGTCACTGTTTCACTTCATATATATACATAATTACATATAACATATATAGCCTTTGTTTCAGAATTTATACCCTAATTTTTCCTCCTTGCAACATTCAAATTTTTAAATTTAAATTTTTAAAATTAAGTAGTTTATGCAACAAACCCTAATTTTTAAAATTAAATTAATCTTGTGCAATTTCAAATTTTCCTTTAAGCATTTAATTGGTTCAATTAAATCTAAAGCCTCTTGTTGTCCTTCTAAACATCATAAAAGTCGGCCCTTAAGTGTATTTTATCAAACATCCTAACTATTTCCTATTTCGACCTTCAAGGCTTATTTTCACATCTCACAATATCTTGCTTCCTCAAAGATTTGGTAAAAAGTTGGTCGGACTGTGTGTTCGGACCAAGTCGCTATCAACTTGGTCTTGACTTTTTCTGCTCAAATTTTGGGAGCCTGTTTTATCTATATTTTACTTCACACAATTCCAGAAATTTGTGAAATTTTATTGATTTTAGGTCACCCTTAGGTCAAAAACAAATATGAATTTCAACATTTCCATTTTTAATTTATTTTTTAAAATTAAGTGGTTAACTAAATATACCCTAATTTTTAAAATTAAAATGATTTCTTCAATATTTCAACATTTCAAAATCTCAAAATTTTAATTAAGAGGTTAGATTTGGACAACCCTTATTTTAAGTTTGATTTTCCCTCATTTCAAACTTTTAAAATTAAGAGGACATTTTCAACCCTAATTTTAAATTCAAATTTCTATCTTCTAGGGGATAATTTCAGATTTAATTTAAGAGGTTATTCTAACAAAGCCCTAATTTTAAATTTCAAATTCCTATGAGATTGCATTATTCTTTCCAATTTCTTTTCCCTAGTGCATGCGTTTTATTACTATTAGTCCTACCTATACTATCCGCCATAGAAGAAGTTGTAGAATTAAGGGTGCCCAAGGTTTAATTACTGAGGAAATGGAGCCTAATTTGACTAGCTTTTTTAATGAGGATATTGGTGGTTCTTCCCATCCTATAGATATTCCCGTTTATCCTCTTGATAATTCTCAAAATGAGGAGGAATCACTAACTAGGGTATCCGTTGATCAATTGGCGAAGATGAACAATCAATTTGACAATCTTGAACAATGGATGAGTCAAGAATACTCGAAAAGTGAAGGTCTCCCATTGAATGAAGGATTAAAAAGAATGATTCAAAGTAATAAACATGGTGTTGATATCTTGCGTGCTATTGCTCATATTGTTGATTCTAATATCATGCCTATGAAGAGTTGTGCTGGAAACCTAGGTTATACACAAACTCCTAGTTAAGTTAATCATTCCATTCGTTTAACAACTCCTATGAATAGTGTTCTTACCTTCACATAAAACATCATGGCTACCTCTAAACAAAATGTTATACCTACAAATGTTAGTCATGGGGGCAATACCTCTTCTTTCATTTCTCCTATCATGAGTGTTCCCCTTGTTACCCAATCAGATTCACCACGTATAAATGTTAGTCAAGGGGGAAACTCCTTCAATAACAATTCTTTTATTCCTCCCATGAGTCTTCCATGTGCTACCCAACCTTCTCCATTACCTACTTATTATAGTGTCCCACCTCCTTATTCTCAATCTCTTCCTTCATTCAACAATATTACTCCACCCTCTCAATCAAACATGTCTAATTTTAATCCTTCTACCAAAGCTACAATCAATAGTCTAGTCGAGACAATGTCTTCCTAACAACAACAAATAGCTTCTATGAATCAATCCAAGTATAATGTGCCCACATTTGATGTAGCGAGCCCATTATCCAATGACATTGCTAGAGCCGTCCCTCCTAAACATGTAGAAGTCCCTTAGTTGGAACTTTATAATGGAAAAGGTGATCCCTTAATTCATGTTAAAAAATTCCAAACTTTGTGTAGTGACTTTTCTCATGATCAAAGGTTGTTAGCAGAATTGTTTACTAGAACATTAAGGGATAGAGCTTTGCAGTGGTATTGTTCTTTGCCTCCTTATTCTATTACTTCTTTTCAACAATTGGCTAATGCTTTCTTTCAACAATTTCACAATAACATTGGTCCTAAGGTTACTTTGACTGATTTGATGCATTGTAAAGAAGGAATTAAAGAAAAAGTGACTGATTTTACTAATAGATATAAGCATTTGTATTCTTAGATTTCTTTTCCTGTGTGTGATCAAGATATTTAAAGATTTTCATTGCTAATTTACAAAAATCTTTTAGGGATAAACTTCTCTTAATTGAGTTTACTTCCTTTACGTAGTTGTGCATAGCACTTCACAATTATCAATTGACTGTGAGTCAATTGGAACAATCATCTCTTCCATGACTCTTAGTGATAAGGGTGATAGTGCTCAACAATCGTTTGTGAAGTTCAAACCAAACAAAGGATTTATCAAATTCAATGATAATAACAACAACATTCAAGTAGCAACCACTATAGGTGTGCCTCCTTTGTCTAAATTCTTTAAAAGAGAAAAAGAGTTTACTCCTTTGAATGAATCTTTACATAGTATTATGCCTTAGTTAATACAAAGGAATGTGTTAAAATTCCCCCAAATCAAATCAATTGATCCATCTAAGACAATTTCCCCTTACTTTGATGCTAAATATTTTTGTCAATACCATCGTTAGCTTGGTCATGATATTGAAAAGCATTTTTCATTGAGAAGTAAGATTCAATAATTGATTGATAACAATACTATATCTGTGGCAGGTGTGAATGATAAAGGAAACAAATCTGTAGCTCCTAATCAAAACTTTCAAATTTTCACTGATCCTTCACCATCCCATTCCAGTAATGTGACTGAGACTGACCATCTTGCTTTCTCTCCAAATAGTGTGACCCTTGAAACTAATAATATGGTGAACCTTGTAGATCAACAATAACCTCCTAAGGATTTGTGTATAACATTTGATCTTAGTGAGACCATTAAGGCACCTGATGGCCAATTATACATAAGTGCAAAATTCAAAGGTATACCCGCTAGAGGAGTGCTTATTGATCCTTCTTGCATGGTTAATGTGATAATTGAAGAATTTCTTTATACTTTGCAGTAGCATCAAGTAATATATGATGATACTGATGTTAGAGTTAAGGTTTTTGATGGCTTCTCTTGTCTTGCTATTGGTTGTATCACACTTCTTATTGATGTCGACACTAAATGCTTAGATGTTCAATTTGCTATCATTCCTACATCCGATCAATTTCGTGTGAAGTTGGGACATCCTTGTCTCTCTTCCATGAAAGCAATCACATCTACTATTCACAAGTGTTTGAAATTTCCTCACAATGATAAAATCATAGCTGTTAATCATAACATATTTCAACCTACAATGAGGTGTGGAGATGTTTGTCTTGATTACTTTTGGTTCGAATAATTCAAACCTCTTCAACCTAGAAGTGATGCTCTCTTTAGATCATATCAAAATTGGAAAAATGAAATGATTTTGTCATTGAGTAAACCTAGAAATCCAACACTTAGCATTCCTCTTGATGATCATATACCCCTTCTTGAGGGTATGATTATTCTTCCTCCTAAGGAAAGAAATAATCTTCTTCCCAAAGAGGCACCTATTCATTCTCCTAAAAAAGGAGAGCATCCTTCCTCCTAAGAAAAGAGATATTCCTCTTCCTAAAGAAGAATCTATTCCTTCTCTCATGGATGAGTCCACTCCTGCTCCTAAAGTTAGAAAAACTCTTCCTCCTAAACAACAAACTATTCCTCCTAAGGTTAGACCTATCCTTCCTCACGATGGACTTGGTCTTCTTCCTACACCTCCTATTCCTCCTTTATATGGTCTGGTTCCTCCTCCTCCATCTTATAGAGAGAAACAACCGACCTCTCCTGTTGTCCAACCTAAAAGACCTCAGACTGTTCATCCTTCCCTAAAAGAAGAGATGAAGCCTATACCCGATGAACCTTAAATTCCTCAACCTTCATCCAAAACTAGATGAAACCGTTGTGCGAGAGAACACCGACATAGATGTCGTGCTAGAGCTCGTGAAGCTGCTTCTCAAACCATTTCTTCTCCTAAAACACTAACAGTTGGCATGATTCCATTTTCTCCTAAACAAGATGATTAGCCTAATTCTCCAAGAAGCAAAATCATTAAAACAAATGATGCTTCAAGTTCTATTCCTATTAGAGCTCCGATTCTTATTAATCTTGATGAAGAAATAGGTGAAAATGTTCGTATTGATGAAAATGTTGGTCCTAATATTTCTGATGATGAATATGAACATGTTGATGTTGACAATGATTTATCTATAAATTTTTTAAAAGCATTAATCCTAGCTCCTAGTAACGAACAAAGTGACTCAACATTAAAGAATGGTCCTTGATTGGAACTTGTGATAGCTCTATCTACCATGATCAATGTGGCTCCTCTTGTGCGTTGTCCACCTTCCTGAAATAATGATCAACAAGATCGAGGGGAGGATGACATGCTTTATTAGCTTCATTAGCACCGTAGATTCTCTCTCTCCTTCTCTCTCTCTCCTCTCTTGCTTATTTGTGACATTCTTCTATTGGTTCTCCTTCTTCTATTTGTTGTTCCTAGTGTTGTCTACTTGAGGATGATACAAAGCGTTGAGATCTCTTTCGGTCTCTCCCATGTTGACTCAAAAGACACATGTGTTCCTTGCTTCCATAGTGGTTTCTTTTCTTTGGGGGATGAGGACGATTCTGTGCACATATATACTTGATATCCATGAGTTATCATAAAAATCATACTAACTCCAAAGTTAGGTGAAACCACCTCATGTTTTGTGCTTTATGTTTATCCTCTGATTTATCCTCTCTCAGGGGCTAAATTATTGCGATAATGTGCTTGTCTTTTTTGGGTGTATCCTACCTTAAAGAAATATCTCCCGGAAAGGCGTATGCAATAGCTTTAATGTGGGGACATACACTCTGCTCATAGTAAGAGAACCTTACTAGTTGTAGTCATGGTTCTCTCTTTGTCTCATGATCTGCCCTTTTATCTTATGATTGAAGTCGTAAGATCCTAAAGTCCATTGGGGGCTTGGTGAATCTTTCCTCCTCGTTGTGGTGAAAGTATTTCAATTTGAATTCCTTGTACTTTACCGACAGTATTTGCGTAAGCTCATACTCCTGCTAAAGTGGGGGCTAAATGTAACGTCCTAAAAGTGCACCCCTCACAATTTTTGATTGCATTTGGGTCTTTGCCTTAGTTTTTGCGTCCCTCAGCCTGAATGGAGACTTGAATATGCTCATGCACGTAAAAAATACCTTGCAACTCAACAATGCACTATGCCTGCACCTTTATCCTGCCGCAAAATAGGACAAGACCAGGGCATGGCACCCTGGTCCCCCTTAATGGGGACCTATCTTGATCCCCTCCCCCTGACCTAACTCGAATTTGTAGTGCGAAAATCCTCCCTCTATCGGCTCATTTCAAAAAATCACTCAATTAATCCCACTGGCAAGTATATAAGAGGGATTTACCCTCCAATTTGACATCCACGATCTAACGCACATAATAGGTCTTCAAGCATTCAAGAGATCAAGCATTCAAGCATTTAAGAGCAACTGAGCATTTCCAGTCTTCCTTCAAGATTTGGAGTAGCGATAGAGTCAAGATTTCAAGCATTGAAGAGGAGATTATCATTCTACTTCATGAAATTATAATTCCATGTGGAGTCAAGCAAAACTTCACAAGGAGGTATAAGCATTTCATTTTCAAGAAATTCAAGATCCCCTCAAAGAGGATGATTTCTACTTTCAGTCATTTCAATTACATTATTCCAACCACTTGGTTAATTCCAAAATCGGGGTTTCACCTGAAGGCAAACCCCTATTACCAACACATTTCCCTTTCCTTCTGTATGCAGAAAGCAGGTGCGCAACTATACTTTTTGAATTGAGCTTTATTTGCAGAGACGGAAAAACCCTCTTTGACGCGTGGAAAGTTCAGAGGACCAGGTTGGGGGCGCCCCTGTCCGGACACACGGTCCCTGCAACTTTTTCCCAATTTAACGGAGCAGGTTCGAGTCATCTCAAACTTCTGAGATCCAAGTGCACGACTGAATCCCAAATTTGTAGCTCGTTCTTTTCTCACACTTTGTCTTCACTTCTAGCAGCTAGTCTTAATTCAATTAATCAACTTACAAAAACGGGCCAATTACATTCTAAACACATCCAATCTACTTAGTATTAAGTCCTTACATCATTTGGGATTGGATCTAGTAGATTCAACCCCTCTTTTGAACGTAAAGTCCCCCTCAAGTGAAAATTGAGCTTAGTGAATTTTCCATTCCCACGTGGAGAATTTGCTAAGCTCCCAATTTTCCACTTTACACATTTTTCTACTGTTCACTGAGAAAGGTGGATTTGAGTTTTACCTCTATAGTTGGGATTCTATTTCCAAATCTTTTCCCTTCAAGCCCATTGTTATCCATCTCTTGTGACTTCTTTTCTGCTTTCCTAGAGTCTTTACATTTAGGGGTGTCATTGTATGTCTCTTCGATAGGTGTCTTTCTTTCCTGTGTGGAGGGTCTTTGTGTGTTCTTTTAAATGTGAGAGATTAGGTTTTCATTGGAAAGGTGGATTGTATTTTTTCCTACCTTCAGTGTTCCAAGGGAGCTGCTGCCTTTTTGAGGGGTCTGTTTGCTCCAGGTGCCAATTATTTTTGGCCCCTGGAGAGAGTTATATTTTGCATTACCATATGTGATGGTATTATTAGCACTACTTGTGTGGGAATTTTAGCCCTTATGACTGTGCCCTCTATCTCATATTCTAATGGGGCAGGTTTTGTCCTTGGGACTAGCTGTTTCGACGAGAATACTACTTCCTTCTCTCTTGTCTATTCTACACTGGATCCTATTGAGGTAGACTTTACTGTAAGCTCAACCTAGAGAAGTACTATTGAGGTGGACTTGTTTTAAGGATATGTTGCTACCAATCCTTTATAGGTTATTTTAGAATATTCTCTTTCCTGTTCTATAACAGGTTGTATAGATGTGGGCTTTTGGAGAGTTATGCTAGGCTTCTGAACCTATAGAGACGCCTTGGGAAGCAGAGTCTGTTCGAGACCCGACTCCATGTTTGATTTCCTTGGTAGGTAGATGGTTTGTTGTTAAAGGATAGAGTGTGAGGGCTTCTCAACGTAGGTTTTCTACCACCTTCCTTTTCTTGGTTTAGTTTAGCTCCTTCTACTAGTTAAAGTAGTTTATTTTCAAATGTGTCAATATTCAAGAGACCAGGATTTAGTTTGAATCTCTCTTCTCTTTTGCCAAATTAACTTTATATGCATGTTACTTATGATCTTCTTTATTTCTTGGTTCTATGTTTGCCTCATTCCTTGACTGATCTTGTCTCTGTTCGATGTGTTTTATTTGGTGTGCCTTTCAAAACCCATTGGTTCTATTTTGCGGTTTTGATGTGGCCCTTGGATATTTTAACTAGAGTTCAAGATGTTTGGTTAAGATTTTATGGTCCATTTCAAAACCAAAAGATTGTGAGAACGTAGCTTTTGTTCATGGTTGAGGCCGTTGTTTCTCGTCAGTTCAAGTTCCAGTCAAAAGCTTTGGATTAGTTAGTCTCACTCCTTGTTCTCACCTTCTAGTGTATTTTTTTTTGCCTTTATGGCTAATATGTAACGAGTCAAGGCCTTGTTTTGTGTTTACCTAATCAAAACATAAATATTACCTACCTTGGTATTCGTGGCATCTATTACAGAGGTCAGTAAATCTCTATCTCTTGCATGATATTTTTATGTTGTAAAACTCTATAAACATCTCTTCTATTCCCCTAAATATCATTCAGATAAGAAAAGAAGGAGAAGAAGGAGAAGAAAAGGAGGTGTTGGGAAGAGGGAGGTGTGGCTCAAAGCCCACTTTAAGGTCACAAAAATTGAAAACATTTTTATCGAATTTCCTAAGCCACCCATCAGAGTCAATGCATCAACTGAAGATTTGGGATCAAGGCATGTATCTTTTGAGGTGTAGTTGGGTATGGTGTACGACCTCGAAGTAGTGAAGGGATTGAACTCCCTTTGTAATAGTTAACTCAATCACCGGTCCCTCGTTGGTTCTCTCTATTTTTTTGTTCTTATCTATTCTTCTCTAAAGACTCACAAATTTTTGTTTTTGTTTAATCTCATTCCTTGTGAGATCCACCCTACTTTCCTTAATGGTAGTTGTGTAACGGGTTCGGGCCATTTCCCATGCTAATGTAATCAAAAGAATAATACAATATTTTACCACATTATATTCTCATGTAGAATAAATCAATATATTCTAGTATTTTTGACATAAATGTAACCCTTACTATTGCAAAACCTTTATAAGTACATGATTGCACATTATAATATTCTAGTGCTCATATTGAAGCAATGGATATATAAAAGTGAGAGTGATACTTTAAACCATTCCTTCCAAACTAATATATCCTTAATAGTCCCATCGTTGTAATTTATGGTAGTTATTTGGATTTAGAAAATATTGTGAACCCGTCCTACTCATTTAAGTCACTTCCAAATTTTTTAATATATGTTGAATTGTCAAAATAAATTTCACACACATCGGTGACTACTAGGATCTCAGGGAAGTCAATATGATTGATCTATTTAGTATTTATATGGATCTTCCTCATCTAGTAGATTCAAGGCATCCACTTGTTCTTAATGACTAATAAGTTTAATTCTACTCGATCCGAAATACTATATGCTTTGGCAATGCAAATACATTTTTTAACAAACAACTACATAATTTAAATAATATATATTCTAGAATAGGAAACCACATGAATCGTTTATTCTGTTTTGACTCTATATGTATTCTTTCATTCTGTTGAGATTATCTCTCTATTTCTTGTGCGTCCTTTTAAAAAATTAAGTCACTTATTCTTTTTTTATTCATTTATTCCTTGCACTATGACAGTTATTAGAAATATAGGAGTTGTTGTTGATGCCTTATTTCAATGATATGATTTTGTGCCAAAAGTTTTCCATTGAATAATTTGTACTCATTAATGGATATTTTGAATTCAATTTCTGTTGATCATTTTTGACAAAATCCATTTGCATCTTCTTTGTAGTTTCCCAACTAAATTGGGTTGTATGGATTTACAATGTGACTTCCTCTACAATTAAGACATATCTCACCTTTTTCTATTACTAATTAAACTACCAACTGCTAAGGGGAATAGTTAACTAGACTCTTATTATGTGTAGGGGCAATACCTAAACAGATAAATTCTAGAGATTTGGATTGAAGGTTGATGCAACAAAAATTTGTACACTCGTTAATTCAATCTAGATCAAGGAATTTAATGAATAATAATATAATATAGTATTTCGGACTCAATTAACACATATAACATCAAATATGAAAGTAAGAAAATTTAACAACAAAAAAAAAATATTTTACTATTTGCAACATTATATAACATGCACATAAAGTTACGCATTGCTTTAGGAAATGTTAGAATTATTCTATATCCTATAAATTTTGGTATAATTGATTTTGCCAACATAGCCTTCATTACTATGTATTTTTTATTTAATTGCCTTTCTTCTCTTCTTTCTTGTTTGTTACCATCTTTTACTCTTCTTTTTATTTTCTTCCCTAATTCTAGATTCATTAACCTCTAAAACCTCCTAGTGACTACAATAAATAAGAGAACTCATAATCCTTTTACTAGATCATGTTGTTAGCCAATATGTAATACATTTACAACCCCAATAAAGTGAAAATGCCCCCTTAGATAATGAACAACCAAGAAAATAAGACATTAGGTCATTGTGTCTTATGTGCATTAAATGTAAAGTATAATAACTGTGAGCTTCCCTTATTAAAGATATGTCAAATGCAACATAACCAAGTAAGGTCACAACGTTGGCCTGATGTGAGGTTATAAAAAAATTAAACTATGAATATGCTAGCATGTAGAAGGAAACAAAATAATAAAATTATTGGAAAAGATTAGAATAAATAAAAAGCTATTGAAATTATAAATAAGACG